>NC_037678.1:50802901-51009345 GCF_003255815.1 Theropithecus gelada | reverse complement strand
AAAAAAAAAAAAAAAAAAAAAGATCCTACACGATCCCATCCCACAATCTTGTCTCTATCACGCTCCCCCTGCCCTTTCTGGTCCGGCCCCACTGGGCTCCTTGCTGTTCACTAAGCATCCCAAGCACATGCCTCTCCTCAGGGTCTTTGCACTTATCACTTATTCTGCCTGGAATGCTCTTCTTCCAGACATCTTACAGGCGGATCATCTTACAGGACCACTCAGGGGTCAACCAAAAAAAGATATCACCTTGGAGAGGAAGGGCCATCCAGCCTGAATGAGGAATCCTACTCTTGTGGATTGAAGCGTCCCTCTCCACCCTACCAAAAAAATATATTCAAGTCCTAACTCTAGATCCGGTGAATGGGACCTTATTTGGAAATAGTGTCTTTGCAGATGTTGAGATGAGGTCATACTAGACCTAAAGGGGTCCAGGCCAATGACAGCTGCCCCCATGAGAAGAGGAATCAACACACATGCACTCGGGAAGAAGGTCACATGAAGACAGAGGCAGAGATGTGAATGACACAGCCATAGGCCACAGAGGGCCAAGGGTCTCCAGGAGCCACTGGAAGCTGGGAGAGTCAAGGAAGGGTTTCCTCCTAGAGCCTTCAGAGAGAGCATGGCTCTGACATCTTGATTCAAACTCTTAGCCTCTAGAACCATGAGAGAATAAATGTGTATTGTTTAAAGCCATTCAATTTGTGGTAATTTGTTACAGCAGCCACTGGAAACTAATACACACCCGCAGACACACACACACCCACCCCAAGTCATGCGAAACTCCATTCTACTTTTAACAATGACAGTAGCCTTTTGACTTCCTTTGGTCCCTGGTCTTTAACGGCCTCTGAAGTCATCCTGGCTATTTCCTGGCAAGCCTCATGAGGGTATGCTCTGTATCTGCCTCATTCACCGCTGAATCCCCAGCATCTTGGAAAGTACCCGGCACACGGTAGATCCCTAAAAATATTGATGAAGATACATTAAATGATCGAGGGGGCATCTAAGAGGAGATGGAAATTGGGCTGGGCCTTCAAGAAAAATGTGAAGGAAAGGAGAGAAACCCAGATAGGAAGCCTCGCTCGAGCACAGCCAAAGAGAAGGACCAAGAGTGCCTGTGAGGAGGAGTGATAGCACAGGCAAAGGCTGGCATGGAAAGCAGCAATTTTACTGGAGGTCAGAGCCCTGGAGTGTCAGGGGAAAGAAACACCCAGCTGGGCTTCAGCCACCCAGAGAAGCTCTGAGAAAAGGAGCCCTGGATAGTCCATTGTGATAGAGAGCCAGAGGGAGGGGATGGGGGCTGCTAGGAGTCATTGCACGGTGCAGAAAGTCAAGCAGGAAGGGAAGAGACTCCTGTGACTCCAGACTTTGTGGCGGGCTGGCTCCTTTAGGGGGCTGGGGCCTTCCTCTCCAGCTCGTCTTGGCTGAATAGTCCTGCTGCAAGAAGCAGTAAAGACTGGACCTATGGAGCCCTTAAAAGCCAAGCTTTTGGCATCAGCCGGGCCTAGGGCTGCCCCACAAAATGCCTTGACCACTCCCCGTGTTCTCTAAAAGGAGGGTCCTATTCTATACCAACCTCTCAGGGTTTTTGGGGTGTGTGTGAAAATCCAATGAGATAATATCTGTAAAGTGGCTGGCCTTAGGGTACATGTCCAATAGGGAAAAGATGATCACCCTATTGTTATTATTATTCAGCATTACAGTCAGGGAGCAACCGGGGTGTAGGGTTGAATCCTAGCTCCACCACTCGCTAGGGCTGTGACCCTGGTGAGTGACTCTATCTCCCTGTGCAAAATGGGGAGGACTGGAGAGAGGATGCTTGAGGTGGCACATGAAAGCCCTTGGCATGGTGCCTGACACACGGCTGACACTCAGTGAGTGGTGGCTGCTGTCATTGTCATTGTCGTTTGTGGCTTGTTGCTGTTATTGGGGGCTTATTTATTCCAGACAACAAGAGGAATGTGAGTACCTGTTGGATGGCCCAGGAGAAATCCTACTGAGGTCACTGGCTCCAGCTGGGAAAATGTGGTAGACAAAAGGTCGCTATCATTGTTAAAAGGAAGCAGAAGACAGCGAGACACAATGAGAGTGCGGGCCTGCAGCTTGTCCGAATGCTGTGGTCTTAACAAGCCA
Organism: Theropithecus gelada; assembly: GCF_003255815.1. Lineage (NCBI taxonomy): Eukaryota > Metazoa > Chordata > Mammalia > Primates > Cercopithecidae > Theropithecus > Theropithecus gelada. The sequence goes on along the minus strand of NC_037678.1, from coordinate 51,007,209 downwards.
CAGAACTTCTCCTGTGCTGCACTCATTCATAACTTATTCATTCATCCATCCATTTAACCAAAAGAATTACTGAGCGCCTACTAAGTGCTAGGCATTCTCCTAGCACTGAGGGTACCGTGGTGACCAAGGCAGGTGTGGTTTCTGGTTGCTGGAGTTCAAATCTGTTGGAGGACACGGACAAATAGACAATTATCATCAGTGTGATTAGTACCAGGATGCAGGCAGCACAGGACAGAGGCCAGCAGAGCCCAGAGGAGGCCTCCCATCCAGGCTGGGCAGTCAGAGATTCTCAAATTCCTGTTTTAGCAAAGGAACAAAAACAGGAACCTGGCTGGCCACGGTGGCTCATGCCTGTAAACTCAGCACTTTGGGAGGCCAAGGTGGGAGTATTACTTGAGCCCAGGAATTCAAGACCAGCCTGGGAATCATAGCAAGATCCCATCTCTACAAACAATTTAAAAAGTTAGCCAAGTACTGCGGGGCACACCTCCAGTCCCAGCTACCCAGTAGGCTGAGGTGGGAAGATTGCTTGAGCCTGGGAGGTCAAGGATACAGTGAGCCATGATCGCACCACTGCACTCCATCCTGGGCAACAGAGTGAGACCCTATCTCAAAAATAAAAAAATAGAAACTTGACTGGCTTCTTCCAGTCAGCAAGTCTAAATAATCAGTCATTTACATATTAAGTGTGAGCTATCCAACGAGAAAACCGTGAGAAAGTATTTAGTAATTGGATTTAGACATTGGGTTTTTTTGGGGGGGGCTGAGGTAAATGTTGAAATAATAAATTATACAATAGTAATGACAGCAATTATTTTTTGAATGGGTACCTTAGGATTATAATGTTTATTAAAGGACTGAGAACTTCCATAGATTATTTGCTGTTTGCCCTGCTTCCTACCACCCTCCAAAGACTTCTACTGCCTGGGACCCTCCCCAAAATTCAGCAAATAAATAGTTAAAACCTGGCCCAGCAGAGAAGTGTCTAGGGACCCTGCTCCTATGGTTCTGATTGGTTTATACCCGGTTATTACATTTATTAAATATTATTCTGGGTAATATCAATATCACTCATAACATGGGGAAACTGAGGCACAACTGAAGTAACACACACAAGTGGCCAAGATTCAAACCTCTGATTCAGACCTCAAGCTGTTAACCTCTTGGATAGCAGCAATGTTACCTGGGTCCCAGTGGAGACTCACAGAAATAGGGGACCCGATCCCTGTCCTCAGGGGGCTTGTAATCAAGCCAAAGAAAGTTCTTAATAAAGCTAGTCAGGGGAGTGTCTGGTGAACTTGTGATTCTCTCTGGAGTCTGAGAAGAGAGGCTTGCAAGCTGGAGGGGCTTCCTGGATGAAGGGCCATATGGGTAGCAAGGGAAAGACTAGCCAGGAGGAGGGGTGCCTGGGAGGGGCTCTCAGTACAGAAAGCCGCGTGGGCTTTGGAGCTGCCACACTGGCTGGCTGGGGACTTTCTTCTACTAAGAGTGGGAGTCTCGTGCTTTTATTTCCCTGAGGGAAATCAACCAAGGAGCCCTCACTAACGCACAAATCAGCTGCTGCCTCAGTTTCCCCATCTCTAGCAATAAGACTTATACCCTCCACATCCCCCCATATGTCTCTTTCCCTTCCAGCATATGTCAGGGAACAACGTGGTATTGGGGAAAGATCCCAGAACCAGGATCTGGTCCCACCTCGGTCACCTCATCTGTCAAATGGTAAAAAAAAAGTATGATGTTAGTGAGTTTCAGAGACAGCAGAGCAAGTCAAGAGCCTGGGTTCAAATTAGGGCCCTACCACTTTCTTCTTGGGTAACACTTGGCCCATTGCCACACATCTCTGTGCCCCACCCCTCCTCCAGGAAGGATACCATGATTGCAGTACTTATCATCTACAGTGCTATAACAATTAAAAGGCTTAATGCTTGAAGAGCACTTAGCCCCTTGTCCTACTCCAGTCAATGCTCACTTTATGTTTGCTGTCACCATCTGGGGCAGGAACTGAGCACTCACTGTGTGCCAGGCACTGTGCTCCTTATCTGCTATGTGACCTTGGGCAAAGCTGGGTCTCGCCATCCTTAACTGTCAGACAACACCATTCGGTGTGTGTGCTGCATGCTAAGCACAGAGCTGAGTGTTTTACATGCATCATTTCATACAATGCTCTCGACAATCCGATGAAGTTGATACTATCATTATTCCTTTTTTGCAAATGAGAAAATTGAGGCTTCACAAGCCAAGATCTTAACCCTATCTGTGTCATTGTAAAGTTCCAGTAAGTTTAAAAGTACTTTGGAAAGTAGAAAGTACTGCATCTCTTCAAAGAATGTTTACTGTCAAATCCAGTGTCTCCACAGCATCAGTTATTGTTTTGCGTTTTTAATATGACAGGATTTGCAGCTAATGTTTATGGAGCATTGACTATGAGCAAGACACCATTTTCGTGCCTTATCTGTTTTACCTCATTGAGTCTCATAACAACCCTGGAAGAGAGGCATAATTATTGGCTCTATTTTACAGATGAGAAAAGTGTGGCACAGAGAAGTTAAGTCACTTGCCCAAGATCACACAGTTGTGATGTGGCCAAGCAGAAATTCTAATGCAAGCAGAAGGCAGGGAGTCTGGGTTTGGGAGAGAACAAAGCTCACCCTGGATTTGTTTATTCCTGAAATAGTTTCCATCATCTCACTTCAGATAAAACAGAGCACACCTCTTTCAGATCTTCAGTTTTTCGCAGGACCAATGCTGCTTTCTGTGCAGAAACTTTGGAATTTTTTTAAATGCAAATATTTCTCTTCTCCATTTAATGACCCCACCCATCTGCATGCCCACTGTTGTCTGTGTCTGAGTCTAAGGGGGGATTAGGCTCTCCCTCAAGAGACCACTGCGCAGGGCATAGTGGGAGCATTTGGATCAGCCTGTGTCAAGCCAACTGTCTCTGATGCCTGGAATTGCATTCTATGTGCCCATTGCCTTGGCAGACCAAGTGTGGTTTGCCTGGAACAATCTGGTGCCCTTGTCTCCCACATGTACACACACACATACACACACACACAGGCGTGCACACACTGGCGTGCACACACCCACAATCCGTGCACGCATGAACATGGGCTGGGGAGGATAGCTATTGAACATGCACACACAAAATACACACACTTTGAAACCTTCGCAGAACTAGTTCACACACCTGGGGCACAGAGTTAGCAGCCTCCATAAAATTCGAGGCTTGTGTTAGATCACACAGTAAAACAGAAGCCCAGTTTCTCATCCAAGTTCTTTCTCTCTCTCTGTTTCCAAATAGAGCTAAATTTGGCATTAGGCTGACCTCCACCCCCATCATCAGAACATCAAACACCCGGTTTCAGTATTTGTGACAGTAAAAACCCTTTCCCGCCCTTAATATATCTGTCATCTGTCTGAGAGCATTGCTCTTCAGATGATGCGATATCAGTAAAAAATTTTTTGCCATTATGTCATAGGCTTGACCACTAGCAGAGGACAGGATAAACCGGTACCCGTTCAAACGTTCAAAGTCCTGGCCGGGTCTTGCTTTCAAAAGCGCAGCTCAGCTAAAAATATGTGTCATTGAGGTCTGCTGTGGCAAAGCACACCGTTTACCTAACCCAAGGCATTTGGCTTCAATCTAGTTTAAAAAGAAAGAAAGAAAGAAAGAAAAAGCCTCTCAGGTTTATTTACTGAAATTGTCATTTCTTCTCCCCCATCCCCCGAACTTTAATCAGCCACGCAAAGCACAAAACCTACATTCAACTCTGATTTTATGACACGAGGCTAACTCCTCCTCCGCGAATTTATTTCACTTAACTTTCAAAGCCCTTCCCACTTGGCAGCCAGGCCGCGCAGCCCCCAACGCAGTGCTCCCCTCTGAAAAACACAACGCTTTGCCCATTTCCACTTTTAAAGACCGATTCATTATTGTGGATCCAACGTCCCTCCGCAATCCCGACCAGATGGGACACTTTCATATCTTATGCTCCTTATAGTCAACCCCCTCCCACAAGATCCAAGTGGTGTGATACCAGGACTAAATCCAAGAGAAGGGGGAAAGAAGCAGAAACAGGGAAAGTACAGTGTAATCAGATCCCCAAACAAACTGATGGTACATTGCACTTTAAAGGAGTAGCTGGAGGACTCTATCCAGCAGGCACATCAAAAAAGGGGAAGAAAATGGTTTAAATGTCCCAGAGCATCCGCTGCTGCTGTCACTGTTAGAAAGCAAAGTCTTCCTTACTATACTTGCTGTATAGTAAAATGCCAAGCCTGTTCTCTTAAAAGAAAAAAAAAGTAATAATAATAATAATAATAATAATAATAATACTGCAGCGTTATGGCATTTGCTGTCAAAAGCCGAGTGCTGAAACGGTTAAACAGCCAGCGGTTAGTAGCGAGAATCCCTCCCGGTGTCCCGTGGAGGGGAAAATCCTCCCGACAGACTGGCCTAGGGAATCCCGGCCCGGGACACTTCCCTGCCCCCGCGCAAAGTTGTCCAAAGTCGCCTTCCCAAGTGTCCCTTCCCTGGCCGGGGCGCGGGCGCCCCTCCGCGGGCCACGCTACCTGTGCGCCCAGGGCGAGCGGGGTCCCCAGGCCTCCCGCGCCGACCTCTGCCCGGAGCTGAAAGTGCTGCCCGGGACGGGAGCAGCAGGAAAGGACCGGGAGGAGCGAGCGGAAAAGGCTGGAAGGGATCGAGAATCAGTTACCTTGGTCCACAGACCCCATGATGCGGAGGGGATGGCAGTGCCCCAGTCTGAACGCAGCCTCTCTCTGCATCTGGAGGGGACGGGGACTTGGCGCGTGTTTGGAAAGGGGGGTCTGTTTGTATCGACCAGCAGCCGAGGGGGCGCCGTCTTCTCTACCGCTTGCCCGCGGGGCAGCCCTTGTCGAGGAGCCTCGGAGCGACCCGGGAGCTGCGCGCCTCCCGGCTCCCGGCTCAGCGGAGTCGGCGCGGCTCCGCGATCGGGCTTACTCCAGAGGCAACGCGACTTCCTTCCCCGCGCTCCGTGTTTATAGGCTTTCAATGCAGTAAAATAACGGGATTCCCTCACTGTTTCCTCCTGTTTATCCAGCGCCATGGAAACCACTGGATCCCGTCCATCTCCAAAACTAAGGGCTTTCCTGCAAACTTCACACTCAGGAATCCATGACGTCGCCTCCTCCGCGGCCAGCCAGCTCCGTGGCTCCTTCGGCCGCCAGCACAAGTCCCTGATTGTTCGGGAGAAAAGTCTGGGAGAGGGAGCGAAGCGGGCGACGGCGAGAAGAAGGGGGTGGGGGTGTGCGAGTGTCCAAGTCAGCCCTGCAGGAGCTCCAGGAGGCTGTTTGCAAGGAGTGCCCCAGCCACCGCCTTCCCTGGCCCATGGCAGCTTTTCATAAATCAAGCCCGAGACTCCCAAGCCCCCCATTTGCCAAGCGGGCGCCTCTTGGAGAAAGCTGCCCAGGGTTCAAACCAACACCCCAGGTTGTCCAAGCTCCTGGACGTTCGCCCAGGGGCCCTTCCCAGTCCCTCACGGCCTCTGGCTGCCCAGATTTTTGTGTGTTCAGGGATGGTGGGGAGGAGGAAGAGGAGAAGGAGGAGGAAGGAAAAGAAATAAATAACGGTGCCTCGTGTCAACTCTCCAACTTCGAGAATTTTTTTTCAAAGAGTTTATTTTTAGATTCATTTAGAAAATCCAAGGTTTCCAGTGATGCTCAGAGGCTCCAGAAATAATGAAATGGCCAAAGAGAAGCTGAAACCAAGCAACCCATGTGTTTACACATGCTCTGAATAAACAGGAAAATAAAGAGAAAGGATATCATGAACTTTGCACAGTGTCCAGAAGAAAGTCCCTGCGATGCCACGCATGGTTCACAGTAATAGGCCACGAGACCCCCAGAAGGTCCGTGGGGAGGGGGAGAGGGAGAGGCGCAGCGGTCAAGATGCCTTTTCTGGACTTGGACTAGGTCTGCGTCTTCACCTGCCTGCAGGGTGGGAAATTCTGAGCCCAAAGATAAAGCTGGCTTTGAAAATGGACTTCAGATACTGTTGTGAGCTCTGATAAAATTGTGGATAGCAACCAAGGCTGGTGACTCATCACATACACACCCCCCCCCCCCCTGCATGCTCTCACAGAGAGACTTGAACTTAAAGAGGCATTGAGAAGCAGCTGGCTCTATCCGTGGGACCACTCTGTTTTCCAACACTGGCCCACAATAGCCTCACTGGGCAGCTCGCAGACATAACCACTCCTGCTGGAGACAGATGCTGGCCCATAGAGACCAGCTGGAACTGGGCCTGAGAAAGCCCCACCCCCAGCCCCGCCCAGGGGACTCTCTTCAAGCCTGCCTCAACCAGGGTGGCCTCCCGCAGGACAGTCTAAGTAATGCTGTTTCCCCAGAGAGCAGCCATTATCTGTCCACCTACTGTGTGCCAAGGAATTCAAGGTAAGGAAGTCTCATTGACTCTCGAGTAACTCAAAAGTCATGGCGCCACCAAATTTCTTGCAACCACCCTGCAAGGAGGGGATCCTCTCCCCCACTTTCTGAAAGGGAAACTGAGGCACATAGAAGGCAGGTGGCTTGCCTGTTGATTTACTTGGCAAATTCTGGGGTGCAGCCTTTAAGGGCGTAGAGAGGATTCTTTTCAGTGGAGCCTATTGAGGAAGACTCATTCCCTGAGGCCTCTTTCTCCAACCATCTGAAGCAAGAACAGGGAGACCAAGCGTCCTGGTTTGCCTGGGATTGAGGGGGCTCCTAGAATGTAAGACTTTCAGTTTTAAAGCTGAGAAGGTTCCAAGCAACTTGGGACAGGTTGGTCATCCCAGGCATGAATGAAACTCAACTTCCTTTTGCCACTATCCAGACACCAAGGAAGCCTGCTAACCATTATCTTCTGCAGACAGTTACTACACTTAGTAACACTACGAACAGCAACCCCTCACTCAGTACCTACTAGATGCCGGGCCCTGAGCTAGAGTCATCTATAAATTCCCACTTAAAATCCCACTGCAAAGTAACAGACTAAAGATGAAAGGGGTTAGCCCTGTGCCATCCAATATGGCAGCCACTAGCCACATGTGGCTATTAAAATGTTAAATAATTAACAAATAAAATGTAGGTGTCAGTTCTTCAGTTGCACAAGCCATATGTCAAATGCTCAAAAGCCCACATGTGGCTGGTGGCTACCAAATTGGACAGCACAGAACAGAACATTTCCATCACCATAGAATGTCGTCTTGGGCAGTAGTGGGTTAGACAACCTGAGAGGCCATTTAAAACTCAAGCTCTATAGTCAGATGCTTGGCTTTGCCATGTGGCATCACTTACCCCAGTCTGTAAAATGGGGCACTAGGAGTACCCTCCTAAACACTTGCCGTAAGGATTCAATGACTTTCTTTCATTGAAGTGCTAAGAACACTAAAGTATATAACAAATCCTAAAAGTATTTTTTTAAAAAGAAAACCTTCCCACAGTCAAGGAATGAGTAGTGATTAAGCCAGGAATAGGATTATTGGACTCGGCATTCATACCCTTCCTCTCCAGGCCTCCCTACAACTGCCATGTCCAGAGCACCAGACAAGCTCGGCAAGGTCTGTTTCCTTTCACCCTTCCGTTGAGCTGGATGCTGTAAGCCCCATTTACAGATGAGCAAACTGAGGCTCTACGAGTTGATGTGCACACAGCCAGTAAATGGACGGCCCAGAGTTGAACCCAGCTCTGTTTGGCAACAAAGCCTGTGTTCTTGGCACCGTATCCCCTGCCTCCCAGAACCCTCCCTTGGTGCCGAGGTTTTAGAGGCCAGAAGCGAGAAAGGAAACAAGCTTGCTGGGCCCTCCTCTGGCGGACTCATTATCAGGGATAAATTTAGACTCAGTCCCACCCAACTCAGGCCTCTGAGGCGATTCCCCAACTCCACAGGTGCGCAGAGCTGCTGAGCGGGGGATGTCTTTTGGAACTCAACAGAGTCAGCATTAGCCACATTTTTATGGAGCCCACTCTTTGTCACGGTTAAGCGTTTTTCCCTTTTAAAGCACATTTATACTACAAGGGCTGGAGCCGGGGCAGTTGCAGCTGAGTCACCTAATTTGCCCTTCTGGGCTGCAGCTTTTCGGCTTCTTAGTTTAGCCGTTCTTTGGTTCCTCAGACAATTTCTTTCCTCTCCCAGTGCCAGGGCAAGAAATATTTTGTCCTTTTGAACTGAACCACCCACTGTTTTTCACTTCTCTCGAGCACTCTCCCTTTTTTAAGGGATCCTCCAAGGGGGGTGGGTGGGGAGCTTCCGCCCACTAAATTATCCACGAAAACTCCCCAAAATAGAGGCTCTCAGCTGGGGTGGGAATGCACCAGCAAGTAAGGAAAAAGCAAAAGAGAAACCAAATCAAAGCAAATAGAAGGCGTCCAGGTGGCCGTAGGGGGAATGGTCCAGGGAGGCTGCAGAGACATCTGGGTTGGGGGAGACCTTGAATCACCGGGGAAACCTTTTATTAGATTCTCTTCCCTCCGACAGCCTCATAAATCAGAAACACAGGTATTTCTGCTGAGACACCACTTAAGTGATGCTGTCCCAAACAACTGATTCAACACCAGGGTTATTTAAAAGGACTAGGGCAGCTTAGGTGAGGGCCCTTCTCTGCATCGCTCAAGTGTCATCTCCGTGCCAATCGGTCCCCTTGACTGTCAACCCCTTCCTGGCTGAAATGTAGATGGCAGTTGAGAATTGCTCTAGATTTCTACATGTCTCAAACATCGAAGGTAGGACCAACGCAGGTGTCTGAAAGGTTTATTGACCTACCTAGAATAACAATGAACATTTATAGAGCAATTGCTATGTGGTAGGCATTAACTTGTTTAATCCTGCCGACAACTTTATGATGATCATTTTCCAGAGGAGAAAACTGCAGCACAGAGAGGTTGTGCAGCTTTCCTAAGGTTGCACAGCCAGTAAGTGGCAGAGGTGGGATTGGAACCCCAGCCACCTGGCTCTCGGGTGTTTTCTCAATTGCTCTGAGAAGCTCCCTATCAAATATCTCGTTGCCAGGCTTATTCCATGGGCATGGCTCAGGCTAAGTGGTGGGGATGGGGTGAGGACACAATTAGAAGTCATAGTCCTTGCCTTCTACTTGGTTGACAAGGGCACCGCAAGGCCGAACGAGCAGGAGTGATCAACAGCAGCAACAGGAACATGGGCTGGAAATGCTGGAGGTATTCACGGAGGGTGCTCAGTGCAGCCTGGTGAGCTCTGACCAGGGGTCTCCACCTTCCCAGCTGCCTCAGCCGGGAACCTGGTGGTTGCCATTCCTGAACGTCCTCCCCTTTCATTGCCACATCTTACAGATAGATCTGCCAGTTCTGAACATCTTCCCTCAGAAAAATCTCTCAAATTCACTCGTGGCCATTAAAATTTTAAATAATTGCAGGATGTGATGACTCACACCTGTAATCCCAGCACTTTGGGAGGCTGAGCCAGGAGGATCAATTGAGTTCAGGAGTTCGAGACTAGACTGGCCAACAAGGTGAAACCCCGTCACTACCAAAAATACAACAATTAGCAGGGCATGGTGGTGGGCACCTGTAATCCCAGCTACTTGGATGACTGAGGCAGGAGAATCACTTGAACCTGGGAGGCGGAGGTTGCAGTGAGCTGAGATTGCGTCACTGCACTCCAACATGAGTGACAGAGTGAGACTCTGTCTCAAAATATTTAAAAATAAAAATAAAATGAAATGTTAAATAATTAACAATTAAATAAAATGTGTCAGTTCTTCAGTTGCACAAGCCGTATGTCAAGTGCTCAAAAGCACACGTGGCTGGTGGCTACCAAATTGGACAACACAGAACAGAACATTTCCATCACCGTGGAAAGTTCTCTTGGGCATCCCTGGGTTAGACAACTTGAGAGGCCAGTTTCTCAGAGCAATTAAGAAAACACTTGAGAGGCAAGTGGCTGAGGTTCCAATCTCTGCCACTTACCGGCTGTGCAACCTTGGGAAAGTTGCACAACGTCTCTGTGCTGCAGTTGCCTCCTCTATAAAATGATCATCCTAAGATTGTTGGGAGGGTTTAATGAGTTAATGCCTACCACATAGCAAGTGCTCTATAAATGTCCATTGTTATTCTAGGTAGGTCACTTCTCTTCCTCTCCACAATACCAGCATTGCCAGGACCCCCATCAACCTCTCTCCTGGTGACTCTTCGGCCTCTTCGCCTCTGCTTCTCTCCTGTTCCTTCCCTGAGATCTATTCGTTCCTGCACAACCAATGTGATATTTTCTCAGCTTGAGAATCTAAAGGGGACATGTGACCATGTCATCCTCCACTGAATCACAATTACCTTGCGGGTAAAGTTCAAAATCCCTTATGTGACCAATGACCTATAAAATCTAACCCACCTTCTCCAGTCTCACCACCGTTCACCTCCTACACCCTTCAACTCCACACCCCTGCCTACTGAAACACTCAGCACCCCACCTGCCACGAATTCTCCCTGTTCTTCCTCACTTCCAGGCTTTCTACCAGGCTGTTCTCTCCCTCCTCCCACCCTCAAGCTCCTCTCTGTGCTTGGGTAATTCTAGTGGCCTCCCAGTCTCGCCTTGGATAACATTTCTTAGGGAGAAGTCTCAGCTTCCTCATCTATGAAATGGAGCTACATCTACTTCTTACAGAGTGATATGGTTTGGCTGTGTCCCCACCCAAGTCTCATCTTGATTTCCTACGTGTTGTGGGAGAGACCTGGTGGGAGATAATTGAACCAAGGGGGCAGGTCTTTCCCGTGCTGTTCTCATGACAATGAATAAATGTCATGAGATCTGACAGTATTATAAGGAGGAGTTTTCCTGCCCAATCTCTCTCTCTGCCCACTGCCATCCATGTAAGACGTGACTTGCTCCTCCTTGCCTTCCACCATGATTATGAGGCTTCCCCAGCCACATGGAACTGTAAGTCCAATTAAACCTCTGTCTTTTGTACATTGCCCAGTCTTGGGTATGTCTTTATCAGCAGCAAGAAAATGGACTAATACAGGGAGACATGAGCATCTGAGAGGCCAACGTATCTAATGAAGCACTAAGCACAGTGCCCAGTACACAGTAGGTGCTCAATAACCGTAGCTACAGTTACTATCATCTTGCCACTACAAATACCTGTCATGCTTTATCACCCAGCTCAACCAAATATACCATTTCAGAAGTGCCCCATCCCTCTTAGAATAAAATTCAATTCCTCACCAAGGCTGATGTAGCCAGCCTCTAGAAGATCCTAGTGGCACCCACCTTGGTGTTCCTGCTCCTGGGCCACCCCCTCCTAAATGGGCAACACAAGGCTACTGCAGAAATGAGATGTGTGACTTCCAAGTCTAGGTCATAAAAAGTGTGTGACTTCTGCACTGCTGTCTTGGATCACCCACCTTGGGGGAAGCTGGCTGCCGTGTTGTGAGGACACATAGGCAACCCTTTGGAGAGGCCCATGTAGTAAGAAACTGAGGCCTCCTGCCCACAGCCAGCATCTCAGTCAACCCTTTAGATGACTGCAGCCACAGCCAATGGCTTGACTCAGGAAAAACCCTGAACCACCCAACTAATTTGTTCCTGAGCCACAGAAACTCTGAGATGATAAGTACTTGCTTGTTTAAGCCACCATGTTCATGGGGAAGCAACAGAAAATGAATGCAACGGCCTTTGAGGTCCGGCCCTACCCACCTGTCTGGTGTACTCTCCATGAGTAGACACCTGCTGGCTTTTGTGCTTCCTTCCCTTTGGCCTGGGACCCTTTGTCCCTAGATGTCTATGGCTGGCTTCTTCCATCTTCTCAGCCTCAGTTTAAATGCCATCCTGTCAATGCATTCTTCCATGACCCTCACCTCTGAAATAGGTTCCTCTGCCCTGAAGTTCAACCCCACCCCACAAATCTCAGTCCCAACGCCCTGTCATATTTTTATAGCATTTATCACTTACCACAAATAAATTACATATTCATTTGTGTATTCTATGTCTCCTTTGCCTCCCAACTAAAATATCAACTCTAAGAAGGCAGGAACTTTGTTTTAATCCCTGCTGTGTCCTCAGCACCTAGAATGATGCCTGGCATACGGTCGGACCTCAAAAATGTTTGTTGAGTGAATAACACAATATGAAATTGTCTCATCTGTTTGTTTACTTGGTTATGACTCATCTCCCCACTAGACTAGGAAAATAGGGGCATGTCTGTCTTACTCGGGACTTGGCATGGTGTCTGGAACGGGTGGTACTCAGTCAATTATCCTATCTAGCATCTGTGACAGACACAGGGACTAACTCTGTCTGTTGGGTCTCACAACAACTCTCTAAGATGAAGGCCACTATTATCCCCATTTTGCAGGAGGGGCAGGGGAAACTGAGGCACAGAGGCCCAAGGTCAGCAAATAGTAAGCAACCGAGTGTGAATGTGGAGAGTGGTAGCCTAGCTCCAGAGCCAGACTCCTAGGTCCTGTCTATGTTTGGTGAATGAATGAACGACAGGCACAACCATGATGGTCTGGCCACCTGCTCAGCCCGCTGGGGAGAACCCTCACTCCGTCACGTGGCCGAGGAGGTGGGTGAGGTGCTCAGCTGGGGTTGGCAGAGGAGAAGGAACGGGGCGGTGGCTGGCAGCTGGGGAGGCCTTCCCCATCTCCTAGCGATGGAAAGGTTCACCTCATCCGGAAAGAACTCCCAGTTCCATGGTTGTGGCAGGGAGTGAGGTGTCTCCCCGGCCTGGTTCGTTTCAAAATACATTGTCTTGCTTTTAATAGCCTCCCTGATCAGCTCTTGGAGGTTCTCATGACTGACTGTTCCCAAAATAATACCCGGCGCCGCTTTTTCCAACTCAGAAGTGCTGAATCTTGCTACCTCCCAATCAGTTGCTGGCTGCTGCAAAGAACTGTGGTAATCCCAGGGTCCCCCAAGACAGAATGTAACCCAACAGGGAGGTTTCTGAGGCATTTGGAGAGAACCCCGATGTTCCTCGGCAGCTCACAGGACTGCTGACAGCAAGTTTCCAGGGACGGCCTGCCCATCCACGGGGCTCCCTCGCTGCTCCCAGCTGCTGAACTGAGATGTGACAGTGGCCAGTGGCAGCCCTAGGAACGCCCCAGCCCTCAGAGATGGAGAAGATTTTCCTAGAAGCTGGAGAGCTGACGTGGAGTGAGAGGGAATTGGCTTCTGGCCCTAGAGGCTGCGATTAGCTTGGCTTGTGTTTCTCCCTCTGTGGGTAGAAGAAGGGGGGTGGTATCTCCTTTGCAGTTTTTTGAGAGTGAACCTTGAAATATCAAGCATCTCTCCTGTGAAAGGAAAGGACTGAAGTACCTATAGCTAGACTTTCTTTCTTATATTTAAAAAAAATCAGATGGGCTATCTTCTTCCTTTGTGTATTCATTCAATAGACATTGTCATGTACCTAAAATATTCTAAGCACTTGGGATGCAGCTGTGAGCAAAACAGATGCAGGTGCTGCCCTATAAGGCTTCCAGTCTAGCAGGGAGACTGAGAGGAAACACACAAATACAGACAACGCAGTTGAGTGGTGTCATGTGCCAAGAAAAACACATAAAGGAGAGCAGGAAGATATGGAGGGCTGGGGAAAGGAGCCCATTTTAGTCAGGGTGGTCTGGAAGGCTTCAGAGAAGAGGTGACACTGAGGAGAACTGAATGGCTTAAGGGAGCTGGCCATGCAGACAGCTGGGAAAATGCATTGCAAGCTGCGAGAATAGCACGTGCAAAGGCCCTGAGGCAGTATCCTGTAAAATAGGGAGCCTGCCGTCACCAGAAATATTCATTTTTTTCATGCATTTGACAAGTTTTCTGGGCACCTGCCATGTGGCCCTGAACTTGATGCTGAGGATACAGAGAGAAAACAAGACAGAAATTAATGTCTTCAGGGAGTTCATGCAGTCGGGCTGAGAGAGGTCGACAGTACAAAACAGTGGGCAAGTGCAAGGATGGAGGAGGCTTGGGAGCTGGGAAACATGTGGGAGGGCGCAAAACCTGGTCATGTTGGGGTGCTAGGGTAGGCCTTCAAGAGCAGTGACATCTAAACAGAATCAATCCATAATCATAGTCACTAAATTTATTGAGTATTCACATTGCACTTTGTCCTATTCCAAGTGCTTGACATGTGTATTAGTCTGTTTTTATGCTGCTAATAAAGACATACCCAAGCCTGGGTAATTTATAAAGGAAAGAGGTTTAATTGACCTCATACTTTCACGTGGCTGGGAGGCCTCAGGAAACTTACAATCATGGCAGAAGGGGAAGCAAACATGTCCTTCTTCATATGGCAGCAGCAAGGAGAAGTACCGAGGAAAAGGGGGAAAAGCCCCTTGTAAAACCATCAGATCTCGTGAGAACTCACTATCACGAGAACAGCATGAGGGTAACCACTTCCATGATTCAATTACCTCCCACTGGATCCCTCCCATGACACGTGGGGATTATGGAAACTACAATTCAAGGTGAGATTTGGGTGGGGACACAGCCAAACCATATCAACATGTATTAACTTGTCTAATCCTCCTAGCCTTTGAAAGTTCAAATATTTCCCCTTTTCACAGATGACAAAAGAGGCCAAATGACTTGCCCTAGGCCACACAGTGGAAGAGCTGAAAATCAAACCTTTAAAGAGGTGGGACATATTCTCCACTTTCCCTTCTCTCCTTCCTGCTAAAATAGGGATTTGATGGTAAGAACTTGAGCAGCCATCATGGGCCATGAGGTAGAAGCTGTGTTAAGGGAGACAGAACTGACAGATAGAAGGAGTTCAGGTCCCTAAAGACCAGGGAGCCTCCATAGCAACCCTAGATATCCAACCACATTCTTCTTGAAGGAGAAATAAATATCTAACTTATTTAAGCCATCGCTATCTAGGGATCTTTAGTACAACAGCTAAACCTGTGCCCTAACCAATATGGATTTTAAGAGTAATGAAGAACCACCGAATATGGAAACTCTGAGTGACACGATCAGATACGCACTTTAGAAAGATGGCCATAGCTGAAGTTAAGAGTCAGGCTCGGCCGGGCACAGTGGCTCACGCCTGTAATCCCAGCACTTTGGGAGGCCGAGGCGGGCAGATCTTGAGGTCAGGGGTTTGAGACCAGCCTGGCCAACATGGTGAAACCCCATCTCTACTAAAAATACAAAAATCAGCCAAGTGTGGTGGCCGGCGTCTGTAATTCCAGCTACTAGGGAGGCTGAGGCAGGAGAATCACTTGAACCCGGAAGGCAGAGGTTGTGGTGAGCCTAGACTGTGCCATTGCACTCCAGCCTGGGGGACAGAGCAAGACTCCATCTCAAAAAAAAAAAAAAAAAAATGTTGGGCTCCAGGGCCAGCTGGTCTCTGTTCAGATCCCAGTTCTGCTTCTCCCTAGCTGGGTGGCCTTTGGCAGGTTACTTAACTTCTCTGTTTCTGGGATTTCTCATGGACAAAATGAAAGTAATATTACCCATTGGAGAGCTATTGTGAGGATTAAATGAGTTAGCACATGGAATGGTGCTTAAAATAGCACCTGGCACATACTAAGAACCTTAGGCTCTGTGGATGCCTGGGACCACAGCAAGCCCAGAAATATGTCTAAGGGGCTCCAAGCCTTCATTTGTACTCAGAGGAAACAGGCCATGAGGGAGAACACGTGGATGGAGCAGTGACCCAGGAATAAAGCCAACGGGCCCTGGGGAGCTGTATCCAGAGTGGGACATAAGCTGGTATTAGGCCATGTTGCAGAAAGCCACCTCAGCACAGTCCAGCCCAGGAAGCCGTGCCTGGGAGCCCCACATGGAAACGGGGCGGTTGCTCTGCCAGGAGAAGCGTGCTGCACTTTCCCCCGCCGTGGGCTCCCTGGAAGATAAGAAACCCAAGCTTCCTGAGGATATGCTCTGAACCCTCCCGCTGGCTCCTCTGGGCTTGTCAAAATATTTCTTTGTGGAGCCATCCCTGTTTTTCCATTAATAAAAGTATTTTTGGGCTCCCAGCAACAATGAGTGAGTGTTACAAAAGAGGTTGGGCTTTCCAAGGTAAACAGAGCTCATCCCCAACCTCAGTCGGCGGCTCTGGGCCACGGAGCAGGGGAGTGGTTGTTCTTATTCTGGAGCTCTCTGTGTTCTGAGCCCTGATTGGGCACAGGGAGAGCAGGTTCTAGGATGGCCTGCCCTGTCCACAGCAGAGGGCCCTGCTAGTGCTCTTCAGGGTCCCCTGGGCTTGCATTGCCAGGGCATGCTGCATCCATCTTCCCTCCAGTTGCTCAGTCAGTCAACACACATCCGTTGAGGTCCTGCTCTAGGCCCAGCACCACACAGAAAAGATACAGTCTCAACCCTGGAGGAACCTTGCAGGGCAACAGATGTGGAAGCAGGGGAACCCACAGGTGCCATGGTAGATATCTGTCTGGAGACAAGCCAGGGCAGTGGGGAGAGAAGCACCTAGTGCAGCAGTGATCACTATGGGCTCTGAGTTGAAACTGGGATCTACCGCTTACAGGCCATGGGACTGTAGGCAAGTGACTCAACCTTTCAGGGAGCGAGTCTCATCTGCAAAGTGGCAATACTAAGTAAGTTAATACAAGAAACATGCTTAGAAGAAAACTGTACACGGTGCAGAAGTGTTAGCTATTAAATCATTGTCAAGAAATCAATATTTGTTGAATGAATGAATGAATGAATGAATGAATGAATCCATGAGGAAGTAGGTGGATGGATGGATGAATGGATGCAGTCAATGTGTCAGTAACTGTATTAGTAATCTCTTGCTGCATAATACATCAGTCTAAAACTTAGTGTCTTGATGCAATGATAAACATGTATTATCTCTCATTATTTCAATGAGTCAGAAATTCAAGAGCTGCTTAGTTGGGCTCTGGGTTCTTCATTGTATTGAAGTCAAGATGTCAGCCAGATGTCAGCCAGGGCTGCAGTCATCTGAAGGTTGAACTGGCGCTGAAGAATCCACTTCCAAAGTGGCTCCCTTTCATGGCTGTCAAGTTAGTGCCCGCTATAGGCAGGAGGCTTCAGTTCCTCCCCATGTGGGCCTCTCCTCAGGGCCGCTTGAGTGTGCTAACAACATGGCAGCTGGCTGCTCCCAGAGTGAGTGAGTGAAGAGAAAGGGAAGCAGCAGAACCAGAAGCTGTGACCAATCGTCAGTTTTACCACATCCTATTCCTTAGACGCAAGTCATTAAGTCCAGCCCACATTCAAAGGCAAAGGAATTGGCCTTTACCTTTGCCCTTTGAACAGTGGAATGTCAAAAAAAACTTATACAAGTGTAGTTTAATCATGACAGTGACCAAATAGATCGCAAAGGCCTCAAATACTAGCTTCCCCAGACCAAAGGAGTACGCACTATAGGAATTCATTTATTCAAAACTTTGGAACAGTCCAAATCAATTTGTAAGAGAGCAGTCAAGTCAATCGTTGGTTAGGTGGGGGAAGGAGATCAACTGCAAAAGGCAATGGAGATGTTCTGTATTCTGACTGGGACAATGGTCAAAACTGATTGAGCTGTACCTTTAAAATATACATTTCGTTGCATGTGAACTGTAATTTATTAAAGTTGAGTTTTAAAAATACCAGCTTCCTGGCCAGGCACGGTGGCTCACATCTGTAATCCCAGCACTTTGGGAGGCCGAGGTGGGTGGATCACGAGGTCAGGAGATCGAGACCATCCTGGCTAACACGGTGAAACCCTGTCTCTACTAAAAATACAAAAAAAAAAAAAAAAAACCCAGCTTCCTGACTTCGAGTCAACCATTCCTATAATTTCTTTAGTCTAGATCAGAGATTGACAAATTTTTACCAGACCTGGTCCATTGCCTGTTTCTGTAAATAAAGTTTTATTGAAACACAACCACCCACATTTATTTACAGATTGTCTATGGCTGTTTTCACACTATAATGACAGAGTGACACAATTGAGTAGAGCATATGGCCTGCAAAGCTGAAAATATTTACTATCTGGGTCTTTTACAAAAAAAAGTTTGCTGCCCGGGCGCAGTGGCTCATGCCTGTAATCCCAGCACTTTGGGAGGCCGAGGTGGGTGGATCGTGGATCACGAGGTCAGGAGATTAAGACCATCATGGCCAACATGGTGAAACCCCATCTCTACTAAAAATACAAAAATTAGCCGGGCGTGGTGGCATGCACCTGCAGTCCCAGCTACTCAGGAGGCTAAGGCAGGAGAATTGCTTGAACCCGGGAGGCGGAGGTTACAGTGAGCCAAGATCATGCCACTGCACTCCAGCCTGGGTGACAGAGTGAGACTCTGTTTAAAAAAAAAAAAAAGTTTGCTGACCCCAGCTCTAGAGGGAAAACTAGGAGTTTAATGCTACTTTAGATGCATCCATTTTCAGGGCCAAATGTATGCCAGTTTGTCAATCTTTTTACCCTAAAACTGTAACAGCCCTCAGCTCATGTGTGTGCATAGCAACTTCTCCCAATACCAGACAGATGTGAGAAGAGCCAAGTTCTCCCGGAAGATCCCATGACTTGTCTGCAATTGGGAACTGTTTGACATTTCCTTAGAAGTGCTTTCTACAGCCCACTCTTTAGTGTCTGGGACCCCTGCCTGAGCCAGTGAATCAAGAACTTGGCCCACAGAGCAGGAGACACGGGCAGCACTTTTGGGGGAGTGTCTACATTCCATTAATTATGTTTATCTACATTCAATTTCTTTTCCTTCTTCCCTTTCTTCTTTCCTTCTTTTTTTCTTTCCTTCTGCAAAGACACATGTCGGTCCACCAGGTTGGCTATGTGGGTCAGATTCTCTCAAAGTGATTCTGTTTCATGGTGTTGACTCAGTCTGTAGTCAGGCTGGCAGGGTAAAATTGCATCTCAATCAGCTTTAAGAACAAAACTTAAAAACCAAAATGGGAACTACAAATGAAAGGCTGCAGGGAGGGCAGCTGCCTGCCACTAGCGTCTCCCCTTAAAGCTAAAAAGAGCATGAAACAGCAGAAGACCGTCTCAGGGGTTCAGTCCCGCAAGACCCGAAACCCAGACTGGGGAGGAGGGGTCTGGGGATGAGCCTGCTAGGGGGATCCACCCTGCAGGAAGGCCCCTGTCAACAGCCACTGTCTTTGCCCCACCCCTTTCCCCTTCTTCTGGAAAGAGTGCCCCAAGTTTTACTTCGGGGCCAGATCTTCTGACTCTCAGCTTGTGCAGTTGGAGAGGGGCTGACTCTCTCAGCTCTTGGGATGGGCACGTGGCCCACGTCCTCCTAATCGGCTTCAGGGTGATGGGATCAGGTCAATGAGAACCGGCCCCAGGACTGTAGTTTGAACCGCTAGGAAACCAAATCTGTCTCACACAAACGTTCTCTCTCTTTCCTGCTGAGATGTAAGGATGTAGACCTGCAATTAATTACTCTCCACCTGCTTGGTGCACTGCACTCTACACCGCAAGATGTTAGAGAATGTAACCCACACAGGAGAAGATCGAGCCAGGAGATGGAAAGAGATTAGGTGCTGCTGACGACATTTGAGCCCCGAATCCAGCCATCCCTGAAGTTAGAGGAAATTCCATATAGCTTCTCACATATATAAAAACATTTCTTCCTCACTTAAGTCATTTTGAATTGGATATTCTGTCACTTGCAACATCTCCTATTTCATCCACAGGAGTTTGAGATCTAGAGACCTGGAAAACCGGAGCCGCAACTGCCAGTTGCTGG
Organism: Theropithecus gelada; assembly: GCF_003255815.1. Lineage (NCBI taxonomy): Eukaryota > Metazoa > Chordata > Mammalia > Primates > Cercopithecidae > Theropithecus > Theropithecus gelada. The sequence goes on along the minus strand of NC_037678.1, from coordinate 50,987,556 downwards.
TAGTAACCACTTTACTGCCATGAAGAAAGCCAGGCTGAGGGCAAGGCCAACGCAGAAAGGAGCAAACCAAGGGAAATGCAGAGAAATAGAACCAGAGCCTTGATCATGCAATTCCTGAAACCCACTTTCCCCCTAAAGTTCCCGAGAGTCAGGAGATACAGTTCCCTAAGGTTAAAGCCAGTTCGAGTCAGGTTTTGCATTACTTGTGGCCAAAAGAGTCTCAAGTGACACATTCGGTCTTCTTCCATGTAACACAGAGATAATCACAGTTATCTCAAATAGTGGCTCTAAGGAATAGAGACCAGATGTGCAAGGCTCCTGCCCAGAGCCTATCAGACAGAGCAGAGGCTCCACAGATGCATTCCCTCTGCTTCTCTGACTTATTTTCTCCCCACTCCTCATTGCTGGTCCTGTGTAGGGCAGGCTGAGGGCCATGTCATTGCTGATTCAGGCCGGGTAGGACAAGACCTCAAGGTACAGTGGTCACTGGTCCCACAGATGGGATCAAGTGCGACACCTCCTTTCTGCAAAGACAGGGCAGTCCAGGGGCAACCACAGCTAGGGCTTCATCCAGTCCTCCCAGTACTGTATGTCAGTTGACTCCCCTTCCGGTAACACAGTGCCCCCATTTGTCTGTGGCAGTCCACTCCTTCCTACCTCTGTACACTTGGAGGGGGCTTCATCCCAGTTTAAAGTTGAGTCATGTGACCAAGGTGTAAGCCAATCAGCCTATCACATTTCCCCTGACCATGGTGATTGGTTCAAGGAGGAACACGTGACCCAGGCAGAGCCAGTGTTACCCAGGAGTCTCTACTGGGCTCTGGATAGAAGCTCTGTCTTTCCTGCTGGGAATGCAGGGGGAAAAAGAACGTGGCTGTCCGAAGCAGGAGAGGGCAGTTAGGGGAGAGTGAGTACAGCAGAGGTGAAACCAAACCCTATCCACATTGTTTGAACTCCTGAATCCAACCAAGCCTGGGGTCCACCCTGCAACTTTGCAATAAGAAATTCCTTTTCATTACTTAGACCAGTTGGTGAGGTTGCTAAGTTTAGCAAATAAAAATCCAGGCTTTGGGTTAAATTTGAATTTCAGATGAACAACAATATTTTAGTATATGTGTGCCCCATGCAACATTTGGGACCTACTTACGCTAAAAAAATTATTCATTGTTTAGCTGAAATTCAAATTTAACTGGGTATCCTGTGTTGTATGCAGCGACCCTACTAGTTCGGGCCAGCTTTCTGATTCTTTGAACGCAAGAGAGTCTGAACTGAGGCCCAGTCCCATCCCCTTCAACAAGGGCACAGAAGCGCTACTACACCTGCCGCGCTTCACAGAACAGGACCTCCCACTGCCCAACCACAGGAGTTAGTCTCGGCCACTCCAACAGCCTCCTTTGTACCTCATTTCTCCTGCTAGCAAGGGTGCTACTCATGGCAGTAAAGAACCGTGGCCACAACTCCTACTGGGGGTGCCTACTGTGTGTCAAGGGCTAACCTGTACCCCTTCACCTCCTCCCCACAGCGCGATTCTAAGAAGTCAAACCACAGTCCTCATCTCATAGATGAGTAAAGCAGCTCAGAGGCTCTGTGACCCACCCAGGGTCCCACAGCTAGGAAGAGGTAGAGCTGTGTTTGATACCAAGCCTGGGTTCTAGGAATGACACTTCCAAGCCGGAGGGGATAGGGAAGGAGCTGCCTCTCCAGGGAAGGAGGATCCTTCCAAGGAAGCCCTGTAGCCGCCCTCTGGATAGAGGCAGGAGGCCTGGGGAGGTCTGAGTCACTGTGTGGCTAGAGAGCAGGGGTGCTGGGATCAGCAGAAAACCGAGCAGACTCTCTCCCTTAGGGATTGAAAAGGAGTAGGCCCAGAGAAAGGGGAAGGACATTGACCAAGCCATCCTCAGATAGCCTGGGGAGCAGAGGAAGCCGGCAGCTGGCGGGTCACCTGGGGGCAGGTGCCCCACCTCCTGCTTCTCACCTCCTTGGCCTTTCTGAGGCCCCTCTCCTGAAGGCCTGCTCACTTTCAACTTCTGTTCTGCTATTTTGCTTTTTTTAAAAAAAGTTCCTTTGTTGTTACCACTTAAAACAATAAATAAATAAAGCAAACCAACAAAGCAGACATCTGGAAAGCTTTGTGGAAAATGGCATCTCGTTCAGAGGACCCGCCCTCCGTGGAGTCAGAACACAAGTGCCCATGGGACTCACGACTGGCCCCCCAATGCTCTCAGAGGAGAGGTGAGACCCCCTCACCGTTCTCCTACCAAATCCCTGTCTTCCCCTGAGGTCACGTCCTTCCCAAAACACCACCACCTCCATGGGCATGGCTCTCGGCTCCCATTCTACACCCCGACCAGGCTCGTGAGCCTCCCTGCCTTGTGCCCAGCACATCCCTGACTCTACTCCATCATTTTCTCTCCCGCTTAGGTCTCTCTGTTTCATTCTGGCAGTCATGCCCCATCTCAGACTTATATCTCATTTCCGACCCATCACCAAAGCCTCTGTTCCCCTCACTTCACCTCTTCTCCTTCCACTCCACCTGACCCTTCACCCCACCATTGCTAAAGTATCTTCTCAAAGTACAGCTCAGATCATAATGCCAATTTCCCCTGCTCAGCAACCTTCTAGGCCAACGAAGTGGCTCACGCCTATAATCCCAGCACTTTGGGAGGCTGAGGTGAGTGGGTCACTTGAGGTCAAGAGTTCAAAAGCAGCCAACATGGTGAAACCTCAGCTCTACTAAAAATATAAAAATTAGCTGAAGCGTGGTGGTGCACACCTGTGGTCCTGATTACTCGGGAGGCTGAGGCAGGAGAATCACTTGAACCTGGGAGGTGGAGGTTCCAGTGAGCCGAGATCGCGCCACTGTACTCCAGCCTGGGCAACAGAGTGATACTCTGTCTCAAAAAACAAAACAAAACACAAAACACCTATGGCTTCCTAGTGTCTCCTGAAATAAATACCAGCAGCTCCTCACTGTGATGTTAAACCTTCCTGCAATGGATGTCTTTTGTTTTTGTTTTTCCAGTGTTCCTGTTTTCTTCTTTTGGTAACTCCACCCTTAGTGGTTTTCTTGAGGGTCAGGGAATCACACGTCCCTAACTTTGAGTCCAAGTGTTTTAGGTTCTGCCCACAATCGCAGGTCCAGGAGGAGGTTGTGTGACCCAGGCTGGGCCAATGCGTGTGCAACATTTCCCTGAACAAGGAGTTGGTTCAGGGTTGGCCACATGACCCAGGTCAGGCCAACCACAGCCAACCCTAGGTCCTTGGCTGGAATGGAGAAAGAGGGGCTCTCTCTGTGTTGGTGTCACCAGGCTGAGAAGATACAGGTTAGGAGCTGATGAGGGCCATCAAGCCACCACAAGGGGAAGTCAAGGGGAAGCAAAACTGTAAGACCAAGAAAGAACTGGTATTTAAAACATCTTTAAGTTCCTGCATACAGCTGTGCCTGAAGCCAGTCGGCCCACCCTATGTTTTTTTAGGTTTAAACTAGTTTGAGATGAGTTTCTGTCACAGACAGCCAAAGGCTTTGTACTTAATATAGTCTCCAATCATGGGTTCCGACTTCCTCTTCTAGCTTTACTCTATTTTCCTACGTTCATCAGTGCTTCTGAGAAAATGATCTCTTGAACGGCCAGTGAAACATATCCCACATCTCAGCTTCTGTGCCTTTGGTCCTGCTGCTTCCTTGACCTGAAATACCCTCTTCATATCGCTGCTTTACAAAGCTCTAATCCTCCTTTAAGGCCTTTCTCAAGCTGGTCTCTGCCATGAGAATGTCATCGTTGTCATTTTCTTACTTTCTGTCCCCATAACGCTCTCCAAGAACTTACCGTCTTTCCTTGAATCCTGATCATTTGTGTATCTCCTTTTCCTTGTCAGAGTTAGGGACTCAGATGATAAGGAGACATTATTGTTCAGCTCTTCCTAAGCACCACGCATGCATGGAACAGACACTCAGCAAAAGCGTATTTGTGCTCGTGGCCAGCCTGGCGAAGCATCCCCGGACTCACTCACCTGAGACCTTAATTTTGGGACAGATGTTCTGCCTGCCTGCTTCACATTCATTATCCCATCTTTTCATACCAGTACCCCAATTTTCCTTTGAAGGACCACTCCATCTCCATCCTCATTTTTTTTCCATCTCCCTTTCCTGGTATCCATCCTCATTCTTAAGACTTAGGTAGAGCCCTTCCCTCCCTCTCTCTGGCTCCACAGACGCCGTGTGACCCAGACCTGGCCAACCAGGGCATTGCACACTCCTTGCAAACCCCAGTGATTGTCTCAGGTTTGGACATGTGATCAAGGCCAGAGATTCAAACAAAGAACTTTTGCTAGAACCACTGAGAAGGAAACACTCTGTTGAATGGGATCAGAAACCTAGGGGGATGTGAGCCTGGGTTGCTGGAGCCACGGGGAAGAGAGGTTCTGCCTGAGGAAGAAAGCAAACATAAAGCAAAACAGAGCCAGGACCTCCAGCCAGATGCTTCGTATCATTTGCATCCTAGATCCAGCCATGTCTGAAGCCAGTCGTACTCTGTACTTTTTAGATACATAAGCGAATAAATTCCTAATGGGTTGGGCTTCTGTCACCTGCAACCACGAGTCTCAACTGATACAAGTTCCAAGTCTTCTCCCCATCCTTATTCCTAATCCAGAGCACATCAGGTGGTCTTCAGTTAGTGATCAGCTGACTAAGGGCAGAGCTTATTCTCTGCCTTGTCACTGATCCTTTTCCCTCCACTACACACCCCAACTCTTACTCTAGCTAAGACCTACCCATCCTTCCAGTCTCCACTTAACTGTTACTCCCAGAAAGATCTTTCCTGACACTCCCAGAAAAAAAAAAAATTGGTCTCCCCCTAACACCTGAGCCTCAAAACACCCCAGGTTTTCTTTCTCACAGTTGATGATTCTATAATTGTTGGAGAGATTACGTTTTGTATATCTGCCTCCTCCCAAACCTACAAGCTTCACCAACCATGCATAGTCTCATTTGCTACTAAATTTTCAGGGCACAGCACAGAGCCTGACAGAGTAGGTGCTCAGTAAATGGCTACTGAATTAATAAATGTACTGACACAACTCAGGAATCAAAGAATATGTCTCCCAGGTTTCTCAACTTGAATAAAGAGGGTGGAACCATGTCTCTTACTAGTACCTGGTCCATTGATGGAGGGTTCCAGGAGAACCAGCTTTGGGAGGGCTTGAAGAGAAACTGCCTCTTTGTGCAACTCCACAGAGGTATTAGCTTATTGAACTTGATCAGAAAGCCCAACAAAACTTGCGATTCATTACGGGAGACCTTAGCCACGCCCTGAAGCAAATGTCAAATTTCACACATTTAATGAACTCCATACTTGAAATATGTGGCCTGTAAAATCTGATTTACACTGCTGTTAAAATCCTCGGTGCCTAAAAAGGAATGTGAAAAGTATGTATTTGTGCTAAGAGAAGGGGCTTTTTTTTTTTTCCAAGACATTAATTCACTCCAAGGCATATAAACGTTCCCTAAAGCATCATTTCAATTGCAATATTTCTTTCAGCACCTCAAATTTAGTTACCAACTTTTAAGAAGAGGGGCTGTGTTAGGTTACACACGAATGGAAAAGTGCCACCATGTAATTGTCAATTCTTTGGAAGGTAAGCTGAGTTGACAGCTGAGCTGGGGACAGCCCCGAAACAGGCAGAGCAGAGCTTACCTGGCACTATAATTAAGACCTGCCTTAAGTCAACACCAACGCGGCCACGGTGCCTGGCAAGATGAATTTCTTTTTTCAATTCAGCCACAACCTTATTTATTGGATGCTAACACCTGGTGTTTCTTTCGTCTGGAAGTTCGTGGCTTGCTTTGGCACATTTTAGGTTCGGTACTGCGGGGTGGCTGAGCTACCTGACGGGGTGACAGGGGGCCTCCCTCTGAGGTGATCCATGGAGCAGAGGCAACACAAACCAACTTCCAACGACACAGTCTAGACCGAAAAGGACACCCTGACCCTCGTTTTCAAGCTTTACTGGCTCGGAGAATTCTGTCCACAGAACCTGCTATCCTTGAGAGCGAAAAGCATAGCCGATCATGAGTGCTCTGCGCACGGTCATCCCATCCCTCTTGCTTCCAGAAAACTAGGGCTTGACTCTGATTGGTCTTTACCCATTCCCTTCTCGCCAGTGATTGATCTAAGCGTGGGCGTGTATCCAGTGTTGACCAATGAGATGTGAGAGAATTTCCAGGACACTCTTTCAAAGCTGATCAAAAGAGACAGCCTAGAAGAGAGCGTCCTCATTTTTCTAAAGTTCCACTGGAGATGCTGAGAGTTACCCTGGTGTGGAACTCAGTGCCTGCACTGGACAAAGTAGAAACTGAAGCTTATAGAGAAGTGATAGCCTTGACCAGAGCGAGTCCAGTGGCAACGCCAACATTATTACTGTAGTGGCCATGTGTTACTCTTTGACCACCAAGCATCTAAGTCACCCTTTCTCCTGGGGAAAACAAAAACAATATATCCGGGGAAATTACTTCTTCCTCATGGCAGGCAGTCTTGGAGGAACTGTCAATCAAAATACCCTGCCATGTAACCCAGACTTGGCCCATCAGATTCTCACATGAGGATGTTGACCTCATGTGACCTCATGTTGACCTTGAGTGATGCAAGATGGAACTGATATGGTGGGGGTGGCTGGATAAAAAACCTGCAGGTGATAAAACAGGCTGCAGGGACCTGGTTGTACGGCATATTAGCTCCTGCTACCTCTCCTCTCCGGCATGTCCTCACTCTTGTTGTTCAGAGCCAAAGCTCCAGTTTGTGAGCCACTCCACATCCTGGCAATACATTTCCCCTCCCCGTTTCTTGGCTGAACTTTGCCAGTTCTAATTTTTGTTGTGTGCAACCACAGATCTGTAACCAATATGGAACAATAAGTTTATTGTGACCATGCCAGGCACATCACATACATCACATTTATTTTTCTTTCACAATATCAATTATGGAGTGGGCACACAGGCATACAGACACATACCCATTTTACAGATGAAGAATCTCAGGGTCAGACTGCAACATTTGCCCAGCATTTCATAGTTAATAAATTGCCAACCCTGGAATTTAACAGTATCTTGTTTTGCTTATCTGTGAGATGAGTTTAATTCCACTTAGCCTGCAAGGTTATAGTGAGGATACAAGAAAATACAGGTCCAAGTGCCTGGTGCACACTCTCATTTGGAACTTCCATGGCTCTCAGAAGTGTCTTTTTTTGAGAGGCTTTTCCTAGGCCCATGGGAGATTCTCTCAGGAGTTCTAAGAGCTTCCTCATGGATTGACTCACCAAAAGCCCCATCCCTGAACTTGGAGAAAGAAACCAGTCATACTTGGGGTAACAATGTGGTCTGGAGTATGAACCATATCACTGATGTCTCTGGCTATGGGAATCCATGATCCCAGGATCTGGACTCTCTCAACATGACATACAGTAGGCCCGCTCTGCATACTTATCTCCGAAGGTCAGAGGGTAGCTGGCTGCCTGGCATGGTGGGGACAGACTCAGGGTACACAGAAGCCTTCCTACTAGGCAAGAATACCCATTTCCTGCCACTCTTCAGCACTGGTTGCCATTGCTCTTCTTCCTGTTCCCGAAAACTCTGAACCTTTCCTGCCACAGGGCATTTGCACATGCTGTTTTCTCTGCCTGGAACACTGCTCCGTGCATCAATGAATCCTGGATCCTCTCATCTTTCAGATTTCAGCTCAAAAGCCAACTCCTCAAGGACGCCCTCCCTGACCACCAAGTCTAAAAATAGCCTCACATACCCTCCCCACTCCCAACCCCCAACCTCTACCCGATTGGTCTCCCGGATGGCATCCTGACTTAACTTTACGATAATGCTCATCACTGTGCAATGAATTACCATATTTCTTTATTCATTTCACATCTGCTGAACACTCACCATAGGCCATCTTTTTCTAGGCATTCAGAATAGCAAATAAGTCAAAGTCCCTGTCCTCACAGAACTTACATTTTAGTGATCAAGACTGAGGCCAAGCGCCTGAGGACAAGTAGAGCAAGCAAGGGACTAGGAAGTGACAAGGCTACACGTCCAATGGGAGGAGGTCAAGGAAACCTCTTTAAGAAGGGACAACTAAACGACGACCTGCAGGAGGCCTGTTTATTTCTCCACTGCCTAATACAGACACTCCACTCCGTAAGAAAGCAGGAGCCATGAACATCCAGATCATCACATCCCCAGTGCCTGGAAGCTGCCTAGCGTCCAGTAGGTGCTCAATAAATACGCATGCAATGGCTGTCTACTGGTGCTTCCAGACAGCGTGGGGCTCCTCCTGTCCCCCAGGATGACAACATCTCCACAGTGACTCATGGTTCGAGGCCTCTGCCCCATTCTGAGGTTGGCTCTGCTCTTAATTAGAAGGTGGGAACAGCCACAATGACAGCAGTTAGGGAATGTGGCAATTCCCTGGGAAGTGCTATGTCAGGGATGGAGGTGAGGATGGCCCTTGGGAATGATGGGATTCAGATAAATGGAGCATTCATTTGTCATCTGCATTGGCATTTCTCAACCTCCTGTGACATGCCGTAAAAGAATGCAGCTTGCTGAAGAGAACAGAGGCTGTTGCTTTCACCAGGAGGCTTGAAGTTGAATTGGATTATAGCTTAAAAGAGGCAGCTGCCTCTAAGTCTGCAGACCTGAGCACCAATCCTGGCTCCACCTCTTACAAATTGTGTGACTTTGAACAAGTCACCACAGCTCTTAAATCCTCATCTATAGAAAAGACAATGAAGGCTGGGGTGAGGTGACTCATGCCTGTAATCCCAGCACTTTGGGAGGCCAAGGCGGACGGATCACCAGGTCAGGAGATCGAGACCGTCCTGGCCAACATAGTGAAACCCCATTTCTACTAAAAATACAAAAATTATCTGTGCGTGGTGGCACATGCCTGTAGTCCCAGCTACTTGGGAGGTTGAGGCAGGAGAATTGCTTGAACCCAGGAGGCGAAGGTAGCAGTGAGCCGAGATCATACTACTGCACTCCAGCCTGGGCGACAGAGCAAGACTCTGTTTCAAAAAAAAAAAAAAGGAAGAAAAGATAATGAAAATATCCCTCTTTGAAATGATTCTATAGGTAAAGCATTTTGCCTATAGCCATAGTTGCTGTTGAACCAAGACTCCACAAACCAGACTATGAAATGATTTGATGCAAATTAAAACCACAATGACGTAACACAAGACACCCACCAGAAAGGCTAAAATTAAAAATATTAACAATAATGACAATGAAAAGGCAAGCTATAAGTAAGGCAGGAGAATTTGCAAATCACTTATCCAACAACATATATAGTCAGAATATATTTTTAAAAATTCTCAAAACTCAAAAGTAAGAAAACAATCTAATTATTACAAATGAGCAAAAGACGTGAACATTTCACCAAAGAAGAAAAGTGGATGTGGATGACAAAGAAGCACATGAAAAGATGTTCAATATTATCAACTGTTAGGGAAATGATATTTAAAACCATGGTGAGATACCACTGCATATCTATTAGAATGGCTAGATCAAATACTGACAATGCTAAGCGCAGACAAGGATGTAGAACTGGAACTCTCATACGAATGCAAAAATGGTACAGCTACTCTGGAAAATGGTTTGGCAGGGTTTTAACACCTTTACTGAGATATAAGTTACATACCACAAAATTCACTCATCTAAACTGTATAATTCAATGGTTTTTAGTAAATTTACAGAATTGTGCACCCCCAAAAGAAACTGCCACTGTTTTCCAAAGCAAGCAAACCATTTTACATTCCCACCAGCAGTGCATGAAGGTTCTGATTTTTCCACATCCCCTCCAACACTGACTATATCCTTTTAATTATAACCATCCTATTAAGGATAAAGTAGTATCTCACTTTGAATCTGTTGGCAGTTTCTCATAAAGTGAATCAGACACTTTCTCCATGATCCCAGTAGGGGTCTCATGGGTGCAAACCTATGCAAAATTGTATCACTATGCATTTAATATTAGCCTACTAGATACACTTTGCTGTATGTATTCTAAACTTATATTTTTTTATACTTAAAAAGACAACAGGAGAAGAAAAACTAAGAGATTCAGGGAAAATTAAGATGGATGAAATAAGGAATGCAAAAAGAGAAAGGAAGAATGAAATAAAAAGAAATAATGTGTCTGGCCAGAGAGTGCCTAGTAAGACCACAACTACCACTCTCACAAGAGGGTGAGTTCACGCCTCGTACCTGTTCACGCACCTCCCGCACCCATTTAACCTTAAGTGTATGGGGGCCGGGTGCAGTGGCTCGTGCCCTAATTCCAGCACTTTGGGAGGCCAAGGTGGGTGGATCCCTTGAGGCCAGGAGTTCCAGAACAGCCTGGCCAACATGGCGAAACCCTATCTCTACTAAAAAATGCAAAAAGAAATTAGCAGTGTGTGGTGGCAAGCACCTGTAATCACAGCTACATGGGAGGCTGAGGCACAAGAATCACCTGAACCTGGGAAGGAGAGGTTGCAGTGAGCCGAGATAGCACCACTGCACTCCAGCCAGGGTGACAGAGTGAGACTCCGTATACAAAAATTTTTAAAAAGTGTGTGGTAAGTAAATGAAGTAATTTAAGGTGAAGGTTCTTTATAATCCCACGTCTCTCCGCTGTCTAGTGTAGAAACTGCTGTTTGCCCACCTCCTTTCCCCTCATGCCTCAGAAACAAAACCTCGCTTTTCATCAGCGTTCTCATTAAACAGCTACATTTCCCAGCCTCTTTGCAAGCCAGGTGTGGTCATGAGATCATTTGCCCAAGATGTCAGCACAAGTAATGTGTGGGAACTCTGGGAAGTTTCCCTCAAAGGACAGGGCCCCCTCTCTTTGCTCCTTCCTGCTGCCCGGACTTCAGGCATGAAGGCGGGACCTCCAGCAGCCACCCTGGATAAGGAGGATAAGGGCAGCAGCCTTAGGACGGGACAGTGCAGAGCTGAAGAAGCCTTGGTTTCCAGTGACAATCCAGGCCAGCATACCTCTCCTGGACCTCCTAACCCCAGCCTTCTTTGATGTGAGACAGAAAATATTTTATATCTTATTTAAACTATGTCATTTGAGAGTTTTCTGCTATAACAGATGTTTTTTCTCATAGGTACATCCTCTGTCAAAATTCAACCACAAAATTCGATCATTTTAGGTGCTATGTGGGCCCGGTTCAACCTCACCCTCTCTCGGTGTTGTTTTTCTCATCTACAAGATGGAGATAATGACACCTGCCCCACGGAATTGTGAGGTCGAAGTGGGAAAGTACTTTGCAGCTGTAAAAAGTCATGAAAAGGAAATAGTCATTTTGTTTAGTCAGGTTCCTGAATCTTCCAGAATGTACTTTTTTTTTTTTTGAGACGGAGTCTCGCTCTGTTGCCCAGGCTGGAGTGCAGTGGCCTGATCTTGACTCACTGCAACCTCCGCCTCCTGGGTTCAAGCGATTCCCCTGCCTCCACCTCCTGAGTAGCTGGGACTACAGGCATGCGCCACCACACTTGGCTAATTTTTTGTATTTTAGTAGAGACAGGGTTTCACCATGTTGGCCAGGATGGTCTCGTGAGCTCGTGATCCGCCTGCCTTGCGCTCCCGGCTCGGCCTCCCAAAGTGCTGGGATTACAGATGTGAGACACTGCGCTCGGCCCAGAATCCACTCTTAAAACTCAAGAACTTAGTGCCAATGAACTGTACACTTAAAAAATAGTTGAAATGCTGGGCACAGTGACTCACGTCTGTAATCCCAGCACTTTGGGAGACCGAAGCAAGCAGATCACCTGAGGTCAGGAGTTCGAGACCAGCCTGGCCGACATGGTAAAACCCCAACTCTACTAAAAGTACAAAAATTAGCCAGGTATGGTGGCGCATGCCTGTAGTCCCAGCTACTTGGGAGACTGAGGCAGGAGAATCACTTGAACCCAGGAGGTGGAGGTTGCAGTGAGCCAGGATCGCACCACTACACTCCAGCCTGAGTGACACAGCAAGACTCTGTCTCAAAAACCAAAACAAACAAAGAAACAAAAAATAGTTGAAACGGCCTGTAATCCTAGCACTTTAGGAGGCCAGGGCGAGAGGATCACTTGAGGTCAGGAGTTCAACACCAGCCTAGGCAACATAGCAAGACCCCATCTCTCCAAAAAAAAAATTTTTTTTTAATTAGCCAGGCACAGTGGCTTGGGCCTGTAGTCCCAGTTACTCGGGGTCCTAAGGCAGGAAGATTGCTTAAGTCCAGGAGTTCAAGGTTACAGTGAGCTATGATTGTGCCACTTTACTCCAGCCTGGGCAACAGAGTGAGATCCCATCACACACACACACAAAGGCTTAAAATAATAAATCGCATGCTATGTATATTTTACCAGAATTATTTTAAAAACCAACTCAAACGTCACAAAGGTTTACTGAGCCCTAACCGTGGACCAGACACCTGACTTGCTAAGGATAAGCCAGTTCCTCTCAAGCTGCTTCTCTGGATCCTATAAGAGCAGAGCCAGTAGTGAAGCACCCCCTCCCCCTCAATTCTCTCCTGCCTTGTGGTTTTTTTAAATTGAATTTTAAGTTCTGTGATACATGTGCAGGATGTGCAAGTTTGTTTCATAAGTAAACATGTGTCATGGTGGTTTGCTGCACCTATCAACCCATCACCTAGGTATTAAGCCCTACATACATTAGCTATCAATTTTTTTAACACAAGTAAATTCTGCTTTCTATTCCATTAGTGAATTTGTTTTACTGTAAAAAGAGAAGTTTTTAATGATTGGCCAATTCTACGACTTTCATTCTGCCTTCCAGATCCCTCAGTAAATGGATTCTTGAGGAGTCCCTTTGCCTTCTCCTTTGTCTGTATGTACCCTTCCCCATGAGGGGTACATTCTCCAGTCAGGGATGCCCAGGCCAGCCCAGCATACTGGAGGCAGATTCACCTCCAACTAAGAACTACAGCTGGGGCCACAGGACTCGGGGCACATTTGCAAATCCATGAAAGGTGCACAGTAAGATTCAAGGTCAAGGCCGGGCGTGGTGGCTCACACCTGTCATCCCAGCACTTTGGGAGGCCGAGGCAGGTGCATCACCTGAGGTCAGGAGTTTGAGACCAGCCTGGCCAACATGGTGAAACCTCATCTCTACTAAAAATACAAAAATTAGCCAGATATGGTGGTGCATACCTGTAGTTCCACCTACTCGGGAGGCTGAAGCACAAGAATTGCTTAAACCCAGGAGGCAGAGGTTGGAGTGGGCCAAGATCTCGCTACTGCACTCCAGCCTGGGCACCTGGACTACAGTGTGAGACTGTCTAAAAAAAAAAAAAGAGATTCAAGGTTGGATATTGCCTCAGCCACCAAACGTGGAAATCTTCTAAGAACTCTAGCCAACCTGGTGACTGCCGTGTTTGTAGGTAATAGTAGCATAAACCCATTCTGATGAAGGGCTTTTGAGCTTGGTGGAGACCAGGCCTCCCTCCATCAGCAGCAGCCTCGAGTGACAATGACGGCTACTGTTTCTGTATCTGCACTGCCTCCAGTGCCATCAGCCTCATGGCTGATCCTCACAAACGGGGTTCCTGCTCCCAAAAACAGGCAAGGAATGGAAGCTCGGAATTTAAGGAATTGGCCCCATCTCACTCACTAGTAAGTGGGGGAACTGGTGTTCAAACCAAGTCTGTGTCCGTCCCAGCTAGGTCCAGGCCACATTGTCCCCAACTTCAGCACAGCCCCCTGAAATGGCTCTGATTCATTTCCACTCCCAGCCCACTCAGGGCCCAAAAGAAAGGTGGTGCTTTCTCTTGGGGTCTTCCCCAAGAGTGAGCAGGCCATTTTAGAGCAAAAGCTTCCACGTCTGCATAAGCCTGGCTCTCAGATTTTTTTCTGGCCTGATTTTCACTAATTCTGGTGGTGATGAGCTGCCTAATAAAATTATGCTAAGTTATGTGCATAAAGAGTAGCATCTTAAACTCTTAATTATTGGCCGCATCTTTGAAGAATTCCTGTGCAATTTCCAAGGTAATCAACTCACCTCTTTCTTTGGGCCTGATTAGCTGTTCGGGCCAATTTAAACCCCCATCCCCAGCCCCTCTCGAATCAGCGGGGTTCTGGATGTTGTTAGCTACTCCAATTGCCTTTTTAAAAATCTGTTTCATATAAAAGGACAAATGAGAATGAATATTTGGCCATCTTTAAGACACTAACTACATTCTTTTCCACAGCCTGTTCTCGTTATTCTTTCTTTCTTCGGGAGGAATTTGAACACAGCCTGGGCTCCCGCAGTTCATGACTGCAAAAGGCTTCGTCTTCGAAATTTGACCCAAGTGGGCATATTTGGGAAATGTGGCAGCTTCGAAGAACATGAGCCAGTTAAGTTTTCTCTACCTGTTCTTTTCGCACTCACCTCCCAGTTCTAGGCAGTTGGTTTATGCAGCCTGCTTTCCAGGACTCTCGAAGGAACAGGCACCTCTGCCAAAAGCACCCCAGGCTACAGGGTTTAACAGAGACCCTTCGTATTATTCGCTGGAAAAGCAAGAGGAAACTTCATCCAAGGACTGGCTTCTTCTCTCCTTTATTTACTAGTGTGGTTATGTTGCAGAACCACTGGGCATGGGAGTGGGTTGGTTCCAATGGAAAGGGTTTCACCTGAGCCTCCTCGGACATTGACGCAGAAATAAGAACACGTGGGAAAGGGTCGGTGAGGCGGGGTAGAAGAGAGGGAGTGAAAGGAGCCCTCAGATGTGGTTCAGTGTAGAGGGCTAACTTCAATAACGCTTGCTCGTTCTGCATCGGACTCCTTAGTCTGAATGCCAAGGTCTACAGGCCCTATCTCCCTGACCTCATCTCCTCCATGCCCCGACCCCTCAGTCTCAGCACTCCAGCACTGTGCCCCTGCAACATGCCCAGCCTTTCCTACCCCAGGGCCTTTGCACCCACTGTGACCAGAATGTCACTTCCCCAGATCTCTCTGAATGACGCTCTGACTTCGCAAACTTGCCCAGGGTCCGGTGGCCCCAGCCATTGTTCAGAGTTGGAAATGAACCTCCCTCCAGTATGCTGGGCTGGCCTGGGCATCCCTGACTATAGAACATACCCCTCGTGGGGCAGGGTACATACAGCCCAAGGAGAAAGCAAAAGGACTCCTCAAGAATCCATTTACTGGCCGGGCACGGTGGCTCATGCCTGTAATTCCAGCATTTTCGGAAGCCAAGGCGGGCAGATCACTTGAGGTCAGGAGTTTGAGACCAGCCTGGCCAACATGGTGAAACCCCGCCTCTACTAAAAATACCCAAATTAGCCAAGCGTGGTGGCAGGTGCCTGTAATCCCAGCTACTCGGGAGGTTGAGGCAGAATTGCTTGAACCTGGGAGGCAGAGGTTACAGTAAGCCGAGATCGTGCCACTGCACTCCAGCCTGGGCAACAGAGCAAGACTCCATCTCAGAAAAAAAAAAAAAAGAAGAAGAAGAATCCATTTACTTGGGGATCTGGAAGAATATAAGTAATAGAATTGGCCAATCATTAAAACCTTTTTTTACATTAAAACAAATCCATTAATAGAATAGAAAGCAGAATGTCCTTGATATAAAAAATACGTAAATAAACCACAAGGCATGAGAGAATTGAGGGGGAGAGTGTGGCTGGTGCCCATGTGGATGGGTGGGGGGCTTCACTACCAGCTTCTGCTCTTACAGGGTCCAGAGGTACACAGCACCCTCCTTCTCATCCTGCAGCCCTCTGATCCAGTCAGCCCGTCTCTGAACTCCCAGCACTTTCCCCACTTTCTTACCTGGTTGTCATCCTCTACCTAACCCTCAGGCTGCTTTATCTTAGGAAACTTTCTCTCCACCTGATGTTAGTCTTTATCTGTTTATTATCTTTCACGCACACACACACAGAGTGTAATCACTATGAGGGCAGACACTATGCTTGTCTTGTTCTCTGCCACACCTCCAGCCCCTATATGCCTAACACATAGGAAGTGCTCAGTAAATATTTGATCAATGAAGGAATAAAAATGTCAGCATATTCCACACATCTCCTACCCACTCCCTGACACTTTTTCCCATTTCTTCTGGACTCTGCAATCTTTCTCAAACAAAATTAAAAAAAACGTCTTGGGCTTATCTGGACCTGACCTGATCAAAGAAAAAAAAAATGTATTTCTTTTAAATCTCTTGAAAACAAACAGCTCAGGCTTAGAACACCAAGTTCTTAATGTGAGCAAACAGAACCTGCTGGCTGAATTCTACGAAATGAGCCCTGGCTTGGTATCAAGCATAGGTTGTGGGGCTGATGACTTCACGTGTGACTCAGTTACCCCAAATTTTAGGGGGAATCCATTTCAAAATCAAAACCTCAACATGGAAAGTGGAGGGTGGCTTTGTTTGGGCACTCCTGCAAGAACGCAGGCTTTCTGAAAAGATGCTATGTTGTAGATAACTCATCCACAAAAGGGGGGCAGGAAGGATGGGGAGAAACCCCAGGATTGGGTGTATTTCTCGGCTAAGGCTTTGGATGCAAACTGATCTGGGAATGCGTGATCCTCCAAAAATCCACCAGCCCCCAAAGTGCTTGAGTTACCCCTCCGACCACAGCCACATGGAAAATGAAATTAAATCCCACGGAAAGATTTGACTTTTTTAACATTATGCAATGTTTGGGTGAAAAAAGGGGGGTGGGGGGAGGGATATCAGAAAAAAAACTCATCTTTTTCCCAGAGTTTAGCAGAGCTATTTCTAGCTTTTAATGATACATTTCACCATCACTTCATGGGTAGTTTTGAGAGGCGCGAAGGCGGGACCCGTTCTGTTATGTAACCCATTTAAAGTAGGAAATTAGCAAGTCCTGAATGAATTCTGTCACTGTGCTCCCACTTCTGGAAAATTTGGAGCGACTACAGTTCTATTTTGAGGTGAGCAAATCCATCATTTATAGACCTCCTCACAAATACCGCAGGGCTTCTTCATGTCACCCTGAAAAGTTTCATAACAAAAACACTAAAAGTACTTGGGGTGTTGGTACATTTCGTCTCAAAACCTTAGTAGCCTGAACAGTGAATTGGCAAAGATTCCTACTTGCCAGTTATTCAAAAATGCAAATATCCAAGAGCAAATAAATATTCATCTCTCACATCCTCCCCCCTCCTTTTTTTTTTTTTTTTTCTTTTTTTTTTTTTTAACTAAGTCCAGCAAAATATTCTGGTCAACAAGATGAAAAGAAATGTCTGTTTTTCACGGGGCCTCTGGCCATGAAATAAATTCTGAAGCTATGAAAGCACCGTCTTGAAACTCTGGGCAGTTGGGCACGTGGGGTCCGGCTGGTTGTGGAAAACAGGAAACAGCAATGTTTTTCAGTCCTCAAGTTCCCCCTAGCGGCTCGGCGGAGGAGTGTCCGTCCGCACATGGACGGAATTTCACCGCAGGCAAATGCAGAGGCCTAAGGTTGTGCAGGGCTAGCACACGTTCAAGGAAAAGCATGGTCGGTCCCTACCTTTCACAGCACATACCTTCCTTTTGCCGCTGTCATGAGAAAACACAACTAAGTTACAATTATCTTTCTAGTCCATTTACTGAGGATGGCCCTTTCCATTGAGAACCAAAAAGAGGGAACCAGCAGCTCACACTGCAGAGAGCTACTAATTATACCATTCGGTCTAGTATTTGGTATAGTAGTCGGAGGCATAACTTGCTTCCTGAGACATACCAGCTTATACCTCTGGGCCCTTTTACAAATACAAATGGTACAGCTGACATGTGCCGATTAAATTAGGGTTTCTCTGGCTGGGCACGGGGGCTCATGCCTGTAATCCCAGCACTTTGGGAGGCCACGGCGGGTGGATCACCTGAGACCGGGAGTTCCGGACTAGCCTGGCCAACATGGTGAAACCCCGTCTCTGCTAAAGATACAAAAATCAACCGGGCGTGGTGGCAGGAGCCTGTAGTCCCAGCTACTCAAAAGGCTGACGCAGGAGAATTGCCTGAACCTGGGAGGCGGAGGTTGCAGTGAGCCGAGATCGCACCACTGCACTCCAGCCTGGGTAACAAACAGAGTAAGACCCCATCTCAAAAACAAAAAACAAAAAACAAAAAACAGGGTTTCTCAATATTTGCACTTTTGACACTTTGGGCTCTGTTGTGGGGACCACCGGTGAATCATAGGGTGTGCAGCAGCATCCCTTGCCTGTAGCACTCCACGGGGCACAGGTGACAAAAATCACCCGATTGAAATCACTGGATTTCAACTACTTCCTACACAACAGCCTTTTTTTTTTTTTTTTTTTTTTTGAGCCAGAGTCTTGCTCTGTCGCCCAGGCAGGAGTGCAGTGGCACAGTCACGACTCACTGCAGCCTCAACCTCCGCGGCTCAGGTGATTGCTCCACCTCAGCTTCCCAAGTCGCTGGGACCAGAGGCTGAATGAAGTCAGTACACCCAATTCGTTTTCTTGTATTTTTTTGTACATGAGTTTCACCACGTTATCCAGGCTGGTATCAAATTCCAGGCTCAAGCAATCCTCCTGCCTTGGTCTCCCAAAGCTGGGATTACAGGTGTGAGCCACTGCGCCCAGCCTTAAATTTTTTTTTTGCCTAAAACTTAACTGTTACTAAATGTTCCATCCCTTGATTAAAAAAAAAAAAAAAGATTCCAGAGTCATTAAGGTCCGTGTATAGAAATACAATATGAAGCTTATGGTTTTCATCTTATTTTCCATTTATATCTATCACCTTTTGAAATTCTGACATGTCTGGGATGGACAATAGTACAGAATAATAAATAACATGCATTGATTTGTGTGTGGTTTTTTTTGCCAAAATCAAAATAATTTTTTGAACTGGAAAGAGTTTTCTTTACATTTCATGTACCATGAAATAAAGAGAAAATAGGAGCATTATAATAAAAAGTCCTCATTTTGACACCAGAATTCATGTTTCTGTACAAATTAGAATAATCCCCCAAGGCAGAACGCACACAAGCTTTATTGGGCAACAGCAACGAGCCGCGCTGGCAAACAATGAAAGTAGAGTCGCTCAGAAACACGAAAGATCGTATGTGTGTCATCACAGCATCGAGAATTTAAATCATCTGGAAGTTCCTGCTAAATTAAAGCATACTGTGCCAGAGCTCCCCTCTAATCAAAAAATGCTGTCCTGGTGAAAATTTGCAACGAGGATTACAGAGACAGAGATCAACTAATGAGGAAATCACGGACTCTTACATGAGTTTACAGTTAACCCCACTGCAACAAAATAATAAATTAGCCATAATTTGTTTTTTTGCAAATACCATGCCCCCCACCTGACCCCACAAACACAACAGTCACTGACAGGGCCCAGCTATGTTAACAGACTGTGCCTCAAACCATGCTGTGGCGGAGAAGACGGATTCACGGGTAATGCCGCTTTGGCCTGAGAAGATGCGTCAGAGCTCCAGGTGGAGGGGTGCTCACGCTGCAGGATGCTTTGCAGTTCCATTCAAAAACATAATCTATTTTTCTCCAAGAAGAACTGGACATAACTCATGGGAATATTTTAAGTATATATAAACAGCAAAAAAGCTGTACATTAAAAAAGGGGGGAGAAATAAAATCTGTTGTATTTACAAAGCTCTTTGTATATTTTTTTAAACGAAAACAAAGCTGGGAGTTATAGAATTTTAATGCAATGAAAACCAAACAATTCTTCAAAAAACTTTACATGATATTCTCTCGCTGTCTCTTTCACACACACACACGCACACACACCCCACACACTTCAAACATACAGAAAAGGTTAAAGATAAAAATAGGTGATAGGTGTTTAAGTAGGATGGAGAAGAATGTACACGTCCCATTTGCAATTTTGGCAAAGATTTAAAATGCTGCCCTAAAGGCACGCAAGCATGCCCAGCCCACTCCAGTAAAAACAAGACAAAGTATAAAAAGAAAATTCTGGCGGGGGCTGGGGGAGGCATTAGCATATCGATTTCCAATGAGCACAAAATTCAAAATACATTAAAAAGTAGCATGGCATACATTTTCAGCAGAGAAGAAACTGAGGAAATGTTCATAAAGAGACAATGGTTTTTAAGGTTTACTGTCACGAAAAAAAAAAAAGTTTCACTCCAGGGGAGCGGAACTGGGATGGAAATTTTACCAAGCTAGTTCCAGCACGTGGCCTTTTGGCCCCAGGGGCTGGAAACGGGAGGTCTGCTCCAACTTTAAGATGCTCCCTGGGATGCCTTCCAAGCAGCTGGAGTTAGTGCCACCTGTCTCACCTGGCACCACAGGCAACACACATGTGCACATGCATGCTTTCAAAATGAGGATCAAAACTGTCCCATATAAGAAATTACTCAAGATGGAAAAACTAGTCTGGTGATTTTCTTAGAGGAAAAAAAAAAAGGAGACAAAAAGGAAGGAGGTGGAAAAAAAAGAAACCAAATAGATCCTGCTGCCCCGTCACACAACCATCACCAAAAGACATATGAACAATAAAAAAAAAAAATAACAGAAGTTCTTACTCTGGCAGAAATAGCTAGTGCTGTCAGAGGGCGCAGGGAGCTGTGAGTTTTGCTTTCAGGAAAAGTGTTCAAACAGTGCTGACTGTGTACCTCGAGGCCCTCTGACCTCAAATTAAATTGGCTGTCAAAGACTTAAGGCCCATGGAGCTCCCAGGTGAGAGTGTCGATGGCGCTTTATGTAAGTTCTTTCCAGATTGATGAACCAAGAAAAAGGTCAACTGAATCCTTATGCTTAAGGTTTACAAACTCAGGAGAGTTTCTTGTACAGTAACTCTAGTTTCTTGTTTGCTTACTTCTTTGTCTTCCCCACCACAACTAAGATAACCTCCGAGAAGTGCCCAAGCACCCCTGGGGTTCTCTGCTGGGCTTACAGTCTGATTCGTGCAGGTAAAGATCATGTACTCTCACCGGACTGAATCCTCCTGTCTTTGTGTCTCCAGCGTTTGAGAAGCATGGTGTGGGCATTCCTAGATGCTCAGGGACCGTCCAGTGAATGGTGTCAGCCAGCTGCCCGCGGATGGGATGGGCCAACCACGTGGTAGTTTGCACTTGAGTTCTGGTCCTTCTCACCCTTGACTGCCTCCGCCCCAGTGCGGCTGAGACAACAGAGTAAAAAGGTTTGTGGAGAACACTGACGAGTACCTTTCACTTCCAGCTATGGCTTCTTCAGCCCCTCCTGGAAGCATTCTCCCTTGAAGATGTCAACCAGTATCTTAAGTGTTGGCTTTAACAGTCAACTTGTGCACCTCAATCAAGATTGAGAATAGAAGGAAAAGGCCAGGGAGACCATCTTTATTCTGCTTCTGCTGGAAACCTCTAAAACCTCCTGATGAGGCTCCCACATGCCCTGCCTGCAGGATCCAGCATCCCGAATCTCCGAGCAAAGCCAGGTACAGAGTTTCCAAAGTGTTGACAGAACTATCTTAAGACTTCCCAGCGTTACAGAGCCAGGTTCAGGGTCTGCAGACTCTAAACGGGACTATCTTAAGACTTCCCAGCGTTACAGACTGACTTCCAAGAAAACAGAGGCTTCAAAACTTCCAACACAACTTTCTCCTCCACCTTTGAAAACAGAAACTCTCTCAATGAAGATGTCAGATTTGCTCAATCTTTCTGAAATTTTTGGACAAAGATCCTATCCTTAACTATTCATTCAATACATCTTTTCTGCCGACCTTTTCCCTCTGGCAAAAATGGCTGAATCAGATAGGGGAAAATACTGCAAAACTGCAGAATCCTAAGACAAAATAGATGTGGTGTCAACAGCCAATTTATCAGTACCTGCAACGTAAAACATAAAGTCATTCTAGAACGTTTTAAAAGGACAACACAAAATACAAAAGCTTATCAAGAGTGCTCCAAAGGCAAGGGACTATCTGATCCTCATGTCTCCAGGTCTCCAAGAGCAGGAGTTAGTAGGCGTCAGACACCAGGCTGTAACGCACATCTCTGAAGCACACAGAAGTAGCGCCAGGCGGAGGGTTTGAAGGATATGTACTCATCAAGAAGTAAACGCAAATCCAAGATTTCAACCACACTTGGCTCTTGAAGATCCACCAACTTAACCCTTATGGCATGCATATGTGGCTTCTGCAAGAAGTGACTTGAAAACCCAAGAATGCCTTGCTCTACCACGGCCAGCGACTGCAAACCCCCCTCCTCCTCTGAAACAAACCACAGCTTTATAAGAAACATGCACGCATGTAGTCCATCCTGGTAGGGGAGAAATCTTTACCACTGGCTGCCTTTCAGCAAGTTCCCCTTGAAATCTGCCAGCAGTGGAACAGATCCCAGATCCCAAAGCTGCAGCCTGGGCGTCCTCCCACCGGGGGTTCCTTGTTCTGAAAGCTGCCACCAATGAATGGCAGGCCGGCAAGATGCCTCCGCCTTTGTGGGGTCATCCTCCATTGTGCCTCCTAACAGGAAACAGGCTTCTATGGAAGAGAAGAGTCCCAGCCCCCTGACCTTTCCGCTTTGGTCTTGGAGGATCTGAGTCACATCTGCCATGTTGTCTAAAGAATTAGTTGAGTCTCTTATCATACTGTCGACACATTTAGGGGCCATGCAGTGGCACGTTTCCGGCTAAAACAACTCTGCTGAAAACGTTTGAGGCCGTTCTCAGACAGCCACTGGCTTTGTAATTGTTACCAGGTCCCAATAAAGCGGGATCACACCTCTGAAAGTCTTTTACGAGGTGGCAGGTGAAGTCAACTCACACACTATGGTTGCTGAATCAGATCAAGGATAACAGACTGGATTTAGGACACTCTCTCTCCCTCTCCTCTCATTTACTGGTTACGATCCCAGGAATCCAGTGTAACTTGGGTAAGCAGGGCTGGCTGGAGATGATACTGAGCATTTCCGAATGGAGGTGATCGTGTGGATAAGTTTTTACCAAATGTCATTGTCTTTTCCTCCCAAACTCACACCAAGAGCTTTCTATTTTTCTGACACCTCTTTGTAAGAGCAAGAAAGACATAAAGAATACATACACATTAGGACTGTTAGAAAAAAAAACAAAAAACAAAAAACACAAGCCTTCTACAACCTTCAGCTACACAGAAACTTTTATCACGTGACGACAAAATTCAAGTCATAAGGAAGCTCGCACAGTGACCCACATAAACCTCCCAGCTGAGCCACCAGCTTTAACATATTCACATTCACTCAGACATGAAGAACGAGGGGTTCAGACAGGCCCAGATGGGTCTCTTTCAGGACCTTCCCTCCCGTTGATGCAGTGTTAGGGCTCCGTTTAGGCGCAGAGCCTCTTCCCATTAAAACTGCACGTGTTAGCAATTACTGCAAAATCCACAGGTGGCGGTTAATAGAAATGGAACTTGAGCTCTGTCCATCAGGGAAGCGCCGAGACCAGGGCCCCCTCCAGCGAGCACACGGCCTACGATGTGAGCTTTGAGTAGCTGGGGGGAGAGAACCGTCTTCGCAGGTACTTGAGGACATAGAGAGGGAGGCAGCTGACCAGAGTGATGACGGAGACTTTCCACAAGAACGACAAGGTGGCGATGAAGTACACATCTGCAAGCAAACGGGAAGACAGCAGTGAGCAGGCAGGAATGTTCCAGAAGGCACGTGCGGTCCAGAAACAGGTGTCACAGCTATCAAAGGGAAAGTCATCTCCTATTACAAACACACAGCCTCCTGACATTGGCCCTCTCCTTCCATGGACTGTAAGGGAAGGTACCGTGGCTGAGAGCACACAGCGCCGCCAGCTTGATATTCCTCGCTCTCTCTTCTGTAGCTTCCTGATAGTGAAATGCTACTTTCAACACCCAGGAGAAGAAAACTATGGGGGCCACTAGATGCAGTGGCTCATGCCTTAATCCCAGCACTTTGGGAGGCCAAGGTGGGCAGAAGACTTGAACCCAGGAGTTTGAGATCAGCCTGGGCAACATAGCAAAACCCTGTCTCTACAAAAAATACAAAAATTAGCCAGGCATGGTGGTGCACGCCTATGGTCCCAGCTACTCGGGAGGCTGAGGTAGGAGGATCATTTGAGCCCGGGGAGCTCGAGATGACAGCAAGCCAAGATTGCACCACTGCACTCCACCCTGGGCAACAGAGTAAGACACTGTCTCAAAAAAAAAAAAAAGAAAAAAAAGAAGGAAAGAAAATTACAGGGGAAGAAAACTCAGAGATGCTTTTGATTTGGTATTGTCTAACAGTTGGAGAGTCTTTCTTCCTAAGGCCCAGCCACTGGCGAGCGGAAAGTGACATTCAAATGCACCTTCTGCTTCTAGTGATGGTCGCAGAAAGCCATGGGATAAATCTGGGTCATGGTGCAAAGTGGGCTCAGACCCGCTTGTCAGACACAGGCTTAGGCTGAGCCTCAGGGACTCTGATGGAACGTGTGGGGTGGGCGCGCAGGGGTACTGCCTTTCCTGCTGCAGGATTATAAACCTGGTTATGAAGTTTTCTTAAGAGAGGAGTGACAGCTTGTGGCTTTCAATATAGCAGAAGCCAGAGTAAGCCCCTTCCCCACTTTTTGAGCACAGGATGCTGAAATGCAGCTGGTACTGAGGCAGCACCTACTAAGTGCCAGGCCCAAGGCTCAACCTACCCTGTGGTTTTCCTACACCTCTGACCCGGCTCTGTGGTGTGTCCCTATCAAAAACAAGTTGAGATTCCTGAGCAGGGGCCACATCTCTGTGACCACCTCAGGCCCAAGCCTTTGAGCACACAGTAGGTCTCACAAAACGCTGTCTAGAGACTAGTGACAAGGGTGAAACTGCTTTAAAACTCCACTTTTTACAGCGATGCTCCTTTAGTTCTTGGAGCGTGCAGTAAATGCTCACAAATCCTTTCTAGAAACTGGTGCCGCAACTGTGAAACCTTTGCTTGTCAGGGGATGGTTCTTTTACCTTTACTAAAACCTTCAGGACCTTTGGAAGCTGTCAGAAGAGCCATGATCAAAGATGCTTCCAGGGTAAGGTCGAGTTTCTCTGCCTTTTTCTCGTTATTGCCCCTTAAGGAAGCTTTTTAGACTTCTTTTCTTTCCTAATCAACCAGCTCCATGAAATGTTAATGTCACAGGTATACTGTGTATCTGTTTATAATATTACAGATACATCTCCTTTATATGTAAAGGATTAGGGTTTGTTCACACCCCACCAAAGACCAATGTTTGTTCCCCAGGTGGTGGGGACCACATCACCCCCACTGAGAAGGCCTGGGGCAAAGGAGCAAGGGATGGGCCATTGCTGGCCCCTGCAGGCTTCCCACGGAGGATGGGGCGTGAGAGGGTTGTTGTAACTGAAAGTTTCCCCCAGAGAGAGTCTATCTGCAATCTTGAACACACATGAGCTTCTTTAGCAGAGAAGCAGCCTCAGGGCCCTGCTCCCTCAGTTGATAAAGGAGAAACAGTATCACTCTGAGGGTTTTTTGTTTAAGTGACACAGACAGAAACTTAAATGCTTCTACTGAAGAGGAAAGAGGTGTAAAGAGGGCTGTCTGCTGCACCAGCTAGACTTTCAGGATGACCCCTGGCCCCGAGGTTCCAAAGCCATAGCGGCTTGAGTTTGCCCTGCGCAGGGGAAACCAAGATTAGAGTTCAGAATCTATCCACAGCACAATACAGAAAATGCTGGGTCATCTGAACTGTGCCTGTGTTCCAAGTTTATGACACTGAACTAGAAACAGGTTTCTAGACAGGAATTAAAGCCTGTGTCAGCACCCGATGGGGTCCGTAGCACAGCATGGGGTCATCTGGATGGTCCTGCAGGGACTTGTGGCTCAATCAATTGGGAAGAAATTAACTGATATGGCAAAGCAAATGAGGTCAGCATGGAAGGGTGATGAAACCAGGCTTGTCCATCCAGAGACAGTGGCTGACACTGGACAAGCCCAAGAGTACCTGGAATCATTACTGAGGTCAGAGAAATCTGCCGCCACCCCACCTTAGGATGGGCCGACACTCCCCCATCTCTACATTCCCATAACTTTATTTATTTAGAAATGGAGTCTTACTCTGTCACCCAGGCTGGAGGGCAGTGGTGCGATCTCAGCTCACTGCAACCTTCGCCTCCTGGGTTCAGGCAATTCTCCTGCCTCAGCCAACCAAGTAGCTGGGACTACAGGTGTGTGCCACCACGCCTGGCTGATTTTTGTATTTTTAGTAGAGATGGGGTTTCACCATTGTTGGCCAGACCAGTCTCGAACTCCTGACCTCGTGATCTGGCCCGCCTCAGCCTCCCAAAGTGCTGGGATTACAGGTGTGAGCCACTGTGCCCGGCCTCCAAAACATTTTTTATTTGGGGTCTGCCTGGGCATCTAGCACCTCACCTCATTTTTCTCTTGGTAAATTTGATCACATCTGATACTCCTGTGCTCACAGATTCATTAATGTGTGTTTATCATGTGTTCCCAACGAGAACAGCAGCTCCCTGGAGAGCCCGTCCACCTCATCTGCCACCATAATCCTGGCACACAGCAGGGACTCCCACGTCTACGGAACTGGCGAGTACCTTCAGCACTTGGTTTGCTGTGCGGAGCAGTAGATTTTATTCTGAGATCCATGGAGTCCCTAAGGAGCTCTATCAGGACACAGCAGCAAGGCAGGGCTGTACAGGCAAGGTTGTGGGGCTCGGCACCTCCCAGCACTGCCACTTTGCCATCACAAGTCCCCTTTTATCAGTTTCGTAGATTGGACTTCAGATTAAGATTTCAGGAGAACAAAAAGGTTTTGTGGTCCAAAAAAGGCGACAGAGCAAGACTCCGACTCAAAAAAAAGAAAAAGAAAAAGAAAAACACTGTCTACTGCAATCACACCCTGTCCTCAATTTCACACCCTGAAGCACAACTACACCTGTCCCCAGGGAACACCTGTAAGAAAACGCGGATGGCTGAGCAGAAGGACAGCTGGAGCAAGAGCCCAGGCCGAGCGCTGGGAGCCCCCTTCCCTCATACGGCAGTGAGACCTCTGGGCCAGATTCACTGGGGGTGACTGACGGGGCTTAAGCATTCAGGGGTCTTACCGATGAACTCGTGTAAGAACACCAGGGAGGCGATGTAGCAGGCCAGGCTGAGCAGCTCGGCCACTGTCATGAGCCAGTGCCAGGTCTGGATGGTCAGCGCCACCATGAGCAGCTCGGTGAGGATCAGCGAGGTGAAGGAGATGGCCACGATGTGCACGAACTCCGACTCAAACAGCAGCAGCGCGCCGTACATGATGGTGCTCCCTGCAAACGCCAGAGAAGGATGTTCCCCTCGCCCCTCCCCGCAAAAGCTGCGCCCTGCTCACTCACACCTGGTTCCTTTCCGCGTTTTTCATTTAGACATGAAAAGTATCACTTGTTACATGAGGTTAATGACTGGTGCATTATGCAGGTCTGATCCTATAGTTTTCTGATTTTTCCTCTTTGACTTTGTAGGATAAATAATCTATAACTACAAAGTGAGAACAAGGGAGAAAAAAGGAAGTAAGGCAGGGAGGGAGAGAATAACTGTCCAGAGTTGATGAAAGAAATAGAAAGTTAAATATAATATTTAAAATGAGTGAGCCACGGCCAGCTGCAGTAGCTCACGCCTGGAATCCCCACACTGGGAGGCCAAGGTGGGCAGATTGCTTGAGCTCAGGAGTTTGAGACCGGCTTGGGCAACATGGTGAAACCCCATCTTTACAGAGAATATAAAAATTAGCCAGGTGTGGTGGCATGCACCTGTAGTCCCAGCTACTTAGGAGGCTGAGGTGGGAAGATCACTTGAGCCTGGGAGGTGGAGGTTACAGTGAGCCGAGATTGTACCATTGCACTCCAGCCTGGGTGACAGAGTGAGACCCTGTCTCAAAACATTAAATAAATAAATAAATAAACAAACAAACAAATAAATAAAATGATGTGGTGACTCACACCTGTAATCAGAACTTTGGGAGGCTGAGGCGGGTGGATCACTTGAGGCCAGGAGTTCAAGACCAGACTGGCCATCATGGCAAAACCCTGTCTCTACTAAAAATACAAAAATTAGCTGGGTATGGAAGTGCATGCCCGTAGTCCCAGCTACTCAAGAGGCTAAGGCACGAGAACTGCTTGAACCTGGGAGGTGGAAGTTGCAGTGAGCCAAGATCGTGCCACTGCACTCCAGCCTGGGTGATAGAGCAAGACTCTGTTTCAAAAAAAAAAGAATAAACCCCAATAGGTGACATGAACAGTAAATTTATTTAAAAAAAAAAAACCCAGGGCCAGGCGCAGTGGCTCATGCCTGTAATCCCAACACTTTGGGAGGCCGAGACGGGTGGATCACGAGGTCAGGAGTTCGAGACCAGCCTGGCCAATATGGTGAAACCCCATCTCTACTAAAAATACAAAAATTAGGTGGGTGCGGTGGTGGGCACCTGTAATACCAGCTATTCGGGAGGCTGAGGCAGGAGAATTGCTTGAAACCATAAGGCGGAGGCTGCAATGAGCCGAAATCATGCCACTACACTCCAGCCTGGACAAAAGAGCAAAACTCTCTCTCTCAAAAAAAAAAAATAATAAACCCCAAATATACATGTTTACTTGTAAGTTATATATATGTACCTGTCCAGATATATAGAAATATTAGGACCATTTCACAAACATATGCACTACAAAACATACATAAAAATGGAAATACTAAAAAAGAATGAGGATTCCGGGCACAGTGGTTCATGCCTGTAATCCCAACACTTTGTGAGGTTGAGGCAAGAGAACTGCTTGATGCCAGGAGTTTTGAGTTCAGCCTGTGCAACACAGTGAGACCTCAAGTCTCTACAAAAAATACAAACATTAGCCAGGTGTGGTGGTGCACACCTGTAGTCTATGATGCTGAACTAGAAACAGGTTTCTAGATAGGAATTAAAGCCCGTGTCAGCACCCGATGGGGTCCACAGCACAGCATGAGGTCATCTTGCTGGACCTGCAGGGACTCTTGGCTCACAGTCAATTGGGAAGAAATGAACTGATTTGGCAACTGATTTGGTGGTGGTGCACACCTGTGATCCCAGACTCAGAAGGCTGAGGTGGGGGGATCACCTGAGTCTGGGGAGGTCGAGGCTACAGTGAGCCGTGATTGCTCCACTGCACTCCAGCCTGGGCAACAGAGTGAGACCCTCCGTCGCCCAGGGTCTCACTCTGTTTCTATATATTACATAAAATATATTTTGTAAGTATATAAAATCTATTATGTGCACTACAAAACATACATAAAAATAGAAATACCAAAGAAAGAGGATTCTGGGCACGGTGGCTTTGCCCTGTGTCTCAAAAATATATAAATAAATATATATATATTTTTATATATATGTAAATGTAAAAGAGTTAGAAAAAATAAACACAAACAGAAGTTTTGCTATTCTCTTCTTATATCCCAATAGGTCATCTTACAAAGCCTCTGTAGTCTGGGAGACTCCCTTTGGAGGCCACTGAAGTAAACACGTTTTTCCAAAACTATGACTTGATCTGACTCTCAGAAAAGGTTTCAGAACATCCCAGAAAGCAACCACCTTTTGCCTCGTGGGTAGAGCAGCCCCACAGGCTTTGACTACTGTCCGCTGCCTTCCTCTGGCTTCACTACCTCATTTCTCAGACAGCACCACTGCGCATGTTTGATGTTCAAGTCCTTATACAGGGTGATCAGTGTCTCCCCTGGGTCATGCTGCCACCCTCCTTCCTGCTTCTTCTACAGGCAAGAAGGGGACACCCTTGAGTCAGTGCCAGAGCACAAGACAAACAGGTGTCTCCACTCATCCTTACCTTGATAGATGCTAATCAAAACCCATATTAAGAATGTCTTGTAGGACAATGGTCGTCCCTAAATGAGAGACAGAGAAAGGTTAGAGCTGGTTTCGTAGGGGGCTCACGCAGCATCAGTATTCACGTTATTCTCCCGCTAACTAGACAAGGTAACCCATCTGTCTTCACCAAAAAAGTGGCTCACACACATTTGAACACATTGGAGGAATTAGTTCTTTAAAAAAAGAATTGGCCAGGCGCGGTGGCTCACATCTGTAATCCCAGCACTTTGGAAGGCTGACGCAAGTGGATCATTTGAGGTCAGGAGTTCGAGACCAGCCTGGCCAACATGGTGAAACGCCCTCTTTACTAAAAATACAAAAATTAGTCATGGTAGTGCACGCCCGTAATCCCAGCAACTCAGGAGGCTGAAGCAGGAGAATCGCTTGAACCCAGGAAGTGGAGGTTGCAGTGAGCTGAGACTGAGCCACTACACTCCAGTCTGTGTGACAGAGACTTAGTCTCAAAAAAAAAAAAAAAAAATTAACATTAAATGGGAATAAATCTTCCCTTGGGTAAAAAACCCTTGAAGACAAATAAAATTATGCACATGCCTACACACACACCATCACACACACACGTTTTGGAAGTGTACACAAGAACATCTCTGGGAGCAAACGTAAGTCGCAGCTGCAAAGCAGAACTGTCAGGGGCTTTTTCGAAGTTGTGAGTTGGCTTGTTTTCAGTTTATCTATTACTGTACTCTTTCACGTTCTTTATAATAGTGCATATATTACCGCTTTAAGAAAAAACGTAAACTCCCACACCTTCCCCCCAAAAGTAAGAAAGCTACCAGTTCAAGTGTGTTCAAATCAGAAATGGAGGGTCTGTGCGAAATAAATTAAAAGGAAAAAAGCAGGGAGGGAAGGAAGGAAGAGAAAAGGAAAGGAGGAAGGAGGAAGGGGGGACTGAGAAGCTAACAGAACCTTTAGAAGATCCTTGTAGAGCTCAGGATACAGCATGGCAACTTCCGACTTGACATCTTTGTCCAGGACCAGAGAAAACACAGGAAACATGGTGTAAATTGTGGAGTACCTGGGAGAGAAAACCGCCATAGGTAAGACCTGGCCGACACCATCAGAGCTATGTGCTATGCCAGCCTCCGGCGCCCAAGTCCCATCCATGCCTCTAACAACTGTTTACTGCTTGTCTATTATGCTCCAGAGCTGGCTGTAAGCACCAGAAACCTAAGAGGAAAAATGGACAAAAATGTCTGCCCTCAAGAGCTTTCATCCTGGTCAGTGAGTCAATAAACAAATAAATTAGGTAAACTCTATGTGTGTTAGAGATAAGTGCTACAGAGAAAAATATAATGGGGTAGAGGAAATAAGGTGTGTGTGTGTGTCTGTGTGTAGGGGGGTGATGGCACAATTTTAGAGGCTGAGGAACAGAACATTTGAGTGAACACCCACAAGAGGTGAGGGCCAGCCAAGCCAGTCCCAGGAGGATGAGCTTTCCAGGGAGAAGGAACCACCAGTGCAAAGGCACTGAGGTGGGAGTGGCTGTCATGTCTGAAGAACAGCCAGAAGGCCAGTGGGGCTGGGGCTGGGGCTGAGGGCGACAGAAGAGGAAATGAGGACCCATGGGGAAGATGGGACCAGGCCATGGAAGGTCGCACAGAGCACAGCTCAAGGAACCCCTGACTCTATTCTGTTATGTTCCTGTACTCTTCCAGAACCCGACAAAAGACAGGCCGCTTTTCCAGTTAGAAGCAGGCAGCATTCCAGTGCCTCCTCTCAGCTGAACTCATCGGCCAACACAGTAGGACGGAGAGCGGACTCTGTGAGACTCTCCAGAGCACGGCTGGGCTTCCGGCGCCCTCCGTCTCCTCCTAACCAGGAGTGGCCTCAGCTGCATGTATCTGTATCTAGGGCACTCGGTAACCAAACTCCACCTACCTGGGTGATTCAGAGACTGAGCACATTCTCTGAAAAGGTCAGAAGGATCCGCCTGAAGTTCCAGGTCAGTAATGGGAGTGGGTTTGCGGGCTGCAAAGGCTCAAGTGACACCATCTCTGTCACTGTGGCACAGCAGTCAAGCTCTGTTGCTTGCACGTCCCCGAGGCAATGGACTCGGGCCCTCCTTGGAGCTCCAAGGACGGGACTTCCACGGGGCTCGGTTCAGGCCAGGAGGGCATTTTTCAGATCCCCCTTCCCTTTTTATTAAGACCCCAGTGAAATCACCAAGTCTGCAAACCTTCTGCCTTGCTCTCCTCAATCAACTGATAACCCTGGAGTATTTTTTCAAGACCAGGTATAAATGGCAAAGTGCAACACACCACATACATCTCCAACTCCACTTCCTCCATCTGGTTAAGGGCTCAACAGCTCAAAACCTGGTTAATTCAAGGAGGTTCTAAAGCATGGTGCTGGGCCTGCATTCGCTGGGGCTGGGAACCAATGTGGCTTAGGAACCCAAGAATTTTCCCACCATGTTTCTTCTCTCTGCTGTGGCATTTGAAGAAGGTTTTGTAAACAATTAATTCCCTGGCAGGATTTCCTTACCCAATGATGAGGAATCCTTGATAGAGAGGGACGGAGGCAAAGTAAAACACGGAGGAAAAGACAGCCTGTGCCAAGGAGAAAGGAGGATGTCACCAAAAGTCATGACAAAATCCCTTACCTTTACAGAATAAAAATAACGCCTGATACTTACATAGCACTCACCCTCGCCGACGCTGCTATAAGGTACTTTACATGGATTTGCTCATTTCATTCTCACAACATCAACAACAACCCTATGAAGTAGGTACGATTCTCGTCATCCCCATTATGCAAAGCAGAAAGTGGGGCACAGAGAGGGTACGTGGCTTGCTCAAGCCCACACAGCTCCTAAGCAGCAAATCCAGGAATCACTCCCGGGTAGGGTGATGGATTACAGCTCCAGGGTCTACTCAGCCCACTGTGAACATTCACTGAGTTCCAGGACCCAGGAATGCTTTGCACGTGAGCACAGCTGATCTCCAGAGCGGCCACACGATCAAGTCCTACTATCACCCACGCTTTACAGAAGGGGAGGCTGAGCAGGTGAACTGTAGGACTCAAGCCCAGCTGTGGCCCCAGAGCGCACACTTCTAAACAGCTCGGAATCCCCACCTCTGCAGGCACGCATGCTGCTAACCACGCTGCCGGAGATACGGAAACGCATACGGAAAAAGAGCCTCTGAAGTGTCTACGGGGGCTGGGATGGCAGAGAAGGCTTCACTTCTTATATTACATGTTTCAGTATTTGGGGAAATTTTTGAAAAGAACACATGGTGACAGATTATTTTTGCAATTAGACAGAAGCAATGAAGATATTTACAAACCCTCATGGAAATGTCTGCTTCCTGCTTTGGAAAATATTAGCTGCTGGTAATGATGAATAGGCTGAGGAGGACCCATGGGGAAGATGGGACCAGGCCATGAAAGGTCGCACAGAGCACAGCTCAAGGAACCCCTGACTATATTCTGTCATGTTCTTGTACCCTTCCAGAATCAGGCTTGAAGCTCTGTTAGCTCCGTCTCTGGACCTCTATGGGCTAACAGAGGAAACATGGTCTCCAAGCTGCTACCTATTCATATAAAGCTGAAGGAAGGCCAGAGACAAATGCTGCCTGAAAGCTTTTAGAAAGCAGAAGAAAGCAAGGCAGAGATATCCTAGTAATTTGAAATAGCATCAGACCAGGGCTAGCTCCCCAGAGCACCTTCAATGGACACAGAGAGAAAGCATGTGAGAAACACGTGCTTTCTCGGCACAGAGCTCAGAGCGCAGGTGCTCCTGAGCGCCATGGTCACGGGAAGTCACGGTTTGCCCTGGCTGCGCCGGAAAAGCCACTTTTCTGGTGACTTTTCACCCAGGCTGGGCTGCTGCATAGGAAGGACGGTTGTAAAAATATCAAGAATCTGGTGTTTATTTTCCAAACCAGTATCAGGAGCCCCCTCCTCTAAAAGAGTCATCCTAACCACACAGTCTTCATCTCGATGATAGCACTTTGGGAAAAATAAAAACACGGTGGTCTCTGGCAGACCCACGTCCTGGTGCAATTCTAACTGGGACTTGCTCTTGGCCATTTTCAGCACAGTGGACAGGGGTTAAAGGCATTTTCTTTAGCACAAAGAACAATGCCTCATCCTGGAATTCTTTTTCTATATCAATGTTAACGGTAACATCCAGTTTTTGAAGAAGTCAGCTCATCCCGGCCAGCTTTTGTGTATGTGTCCAAGGAGGGGCTGATTAATCTCCCAATGATTAAAACCACAGCATTATCCTGTTCAATTGGCGAGTTAACATAAAAGTACAGATGTGGTCTGGTGAACTACAGCAGCTGTTTGGGTTTAGATCATTTTGATGAAAGTCACTTTAAGGCTCCCCTACTCACAAATGCAATAGATATTTAAAACATAAAATCACCCCCAAAAAACTGGGGTGTTGCCAGTGGATGGTGAATTCTCACATACCTAAAGCAGCACTACCTGGTGTTTGAAAGGCACACTGCCTTTCAAGTATGATTAAACAAATTAAAATATCACCTGATGTTTACATATTACCTTGTTTCACTTCTACTAGTCATGGTAAGGATGCCTTAGCACTGATGTCTTAAAAACCTCTCTGTTTTTCACAGTGGCCCTGCCCAAGGGCAAGGAGGGTCTCATCATCCCCATTTTCCAGGTGGGAAGACTGAGGCCTAGAGTGGTAAAGTTATTTGCTCAAGGTCTCACAGATCCCTAGTGGTATGACCAGAAGGAGACGTGAGTTCCAGGATCTACTGCGCCTATGTTCTCACCACTCAACTGGGAGCACTTTCACCTCAATGCCCAAAAAGGAAGATCAATCAACAGCTTTGCAACACCAAAAATATTTTCTTTCCCTCCTTTGGCCTCCTTTCTACTCCACACTTAATTGCTACAGACTGACGGCAAATTTTGTTGTTGGTGGTTTTGAGATGGAGTCTCACTCTGTTGCCCAGGCTGGAGTGCAGTGGCGCGACCTCAGCTCACTGCAACCTCCACTTCCCAGGTTCAAGTGATTCTCATGCCTTAGCCTCCCAAGTAGCTGGGATTATAGGAGCGTGCCACCACATACAGCTAATTTTTGTATTTTTAGTGGAGACAGGGTTTCACCATGTTGACCAGGCGGGTCTCAAACTCCTGGCCTGAAGTGATCCACCCACCTCGGCCTCCCAAAGTGCTGGGATTACAGGCGTGAGCCACTGTGCCTGTCCTATGATGACATATTTTGAAGGAGTTTGTGAGACAGAAGGTGGGAAAACATATACTCTAGCATCCTTTTATGAAAAAGCAAGAGGGGAGCAAGGTATTAACTTCCAAGGGTATTCGTGATCATAATAACCACACTCAGTTCCCCGACTGGGCTCTGCCGGGAGACAGAACCGTGATGCCAAGGCAACCTCAGTGCCAGGTGTCATGCTGACCCCTGCAAGTGGACACAGTCCCAGGCCCTCCATGACGAGTGTATCAAGAAGGATACTCAGATTGTGACTGCAGGCTTTGAGGTCCACCTGCCTGAGCTGACTGAATCCCTGCGGGACACTTCAAATTTATCATCCATACTCAGCCTCAGCCTCCCCATCCGTAAAATGGGCTCAGGCTATTGTGAGGCTTATGTGAGACACTGCATTGCGAACACTTAGCCTGATGCCTAGGGCACAGGAAGCACATAAGCAAAGTAAGTTCTTCTTCTTTAGTGGTTGTTCTCTGATGGCCCTTACCTCTGCAAAAGGTGAAAATCTGGGGGCTGAATAGTCATTCAGCATTTAACTCTGCATCTTTCACTCCAGGAAACAAATTATAACAACCTATCCACAATTAAAATAACTCATGTACATTCCACTTGCCCCATGCCAGGTACTGGACGTCACCACTGCTAACACATACACACCCACACCACATGGCAGGAATGACCAGCACCGCTTAACAGGGGAGGAATCTTGAGTACCAAGAAGTTCAGGGACTGGCTCAAGGCCTATCAGCTGGAATGTAGCCAGGTAGGGGATTTAAACTGGCGAGGTGGGGGTGACAGCTCCAAAGCATAGTCTAATTCCCAGGCTTTTTCCATGATAATCACATAGCCATATGCACCTGTGCAGAGGGACCAGCTGTCCACTTACCTACATGGTACAGCCACATGTACATGTGCACAGAAGCCAGCGGTCCACTCACCTGCATGGTGCTGATACACAGGCTCCTGTGAATCACGAACTGGCTGAGGGCAGCTGACCGCTTGTAGCTGTTCCGGCCGTGCACCATAAGCAACCGGCCAAGATGCTTAAATTGAGTGATGGAGAAGTCTGCAGCCAATGAAGCCTGTTTTCCTTCCTAAAATCCAATAAAATGAGGCACCGTCAGAAGCACAAGAGGTCAGGGCAAACACATTTTCTTTAATTGAAAAAGCAAGACATTGTAAGGAGATCTCTGAAGAACTTCAAGAAAGAAATTCTTTGGTTTCAAGCTAAACGCAGTTGGTGGTCAAAGTCTAAATTTAATTTTAAAAGGGGAATTTATTTAAATAAAAACCATTCTGAATCGATATAGTTATAATTTGGAGGTCAACTGGATCTAATATTAGGCCTTGGGAGTTCAGCCCACCCCATAAGTAACAAAGAATCATTTAAAGATAGATATTTTAAAACATTTAGTTCCCTTAAGAGCTAATTAAACATGAGGCGAAAACCCGGAGCTACTAAAAATGTTAGACAGGATATTCCTGAATATACAGCTCTGCACACTCACAGAAGTGGGAATAACTTGCAGTGCAACCACATAATGGAATTCTCCCATTTTGTATTTTTTGTTATTTTTTCTTGAGACTGGGTCCCACTCTGTCACCCAGGCTGGAGTGCAGTGGTGTGATCTCGGCTTACTGCAACTTCTGCCTCCCAGGTTCAAGCCATCCTCCCACCTCAGCCTCCCGAGCAGCTGGGAGCACAGACACGCACCACCACACCTGACTAATTTTGTTATTTTTCGTAGAGATGGGGTTTCTCCATGTTGCCGAGGTTGGTCTCAAACTCCTGAGCTCAAGCCATCTGCCCACCTCAGCCTCTCAAAGTGCTGGGATTCCAGGCATGGGCAGCTGCACCTGGCCAAATTCTCTCATTTTAAAAGGCGGTGACAGCCAACATTAAAGGGACAGAAGGAGATGACAGCCTCTGGATGTGACGTAACAGGAAGAACACGAATTCCCCTTGTGCAGCGCTCATGCCAAGGCAGAATCGGAACCGAATCAATCTGATGGGCTCAAGGACTGCGTGCCATGAGACACTCTACAACTGTCCTGGAAGCTTCAAAAATACCACTGACATGAAAAACAAAACACCCTCCAACGAAAAGAAAGAGAGAAAAGTGTTCTACAACAAAGAAGATCAGAAACACGAGGACATGCTAATAAATGCGATTTGCAATCCTTCCTGGAGCTTTTATTATTTAAGTTATGAAGACACTTAGAGGACAGATGGGGGAATTTGAGCATGAATATTATATAGTCCATTATATCAATGTTACATGGAGTTGAGCATGAATATTATATAGTACCATTATGTCAATGTTACACGGGGTTGAGCATGAATATTATATAGTACCATTGTATCAATGTTACACGGGGTTGAGCATGAATATTATATAGTACCATTGTATCAATGTTACACGGGGNTTACATGGGGTTGAGCATGAATATTATATAGTACCATTGTATCAATGTTACACGGGGCAAGGGGGGTTATGATGTTACTTTCTTTGTGTGGGAGAATGTCCTTGTTCTAAAGAGATCCAGCTGAAATATTTAGGGGTAACATTACATGCAATTTACTTTCTACTGATTCAAAGAAAGAGAATGTGGCAAATAGTAACAATTGGCCAAAGTGAAGGGTAGATGGATGCTCACTGTTCTATTTCAACTTTTCCATTGTTCTATTTCAACTTTTGACATTTTTCAAAATAAAAAGGTAGAGTCAGAGTAAGAAGTGATGGCTCTGTATGCTCTCACGTAGGAACAAATCCATGATGTAACAGATTTAAGCAAGCTGCATAACAAAATGTACTGTGTTTTCACTTAAAAAAAATACATGAAAATTATATATATATGTATACATGTATAAGATATGTGTATAGATAGCAAATATACACACACTCATAACCAGTAATATACACATAGAAAAAATGTTGGGAGAAAAACCAGTGTTACTCATTTGATGCAGTTACCTAAAAGACGCGTTTTACTTTCAGATTCTTTATGTTATGTATTTTTTTGAGACAGAGTCTCACTCTGTCACCCAGAGTGCAGTGGCACAATCTCCCTCACTGCAACCTCCGCCTTACAGGTTCAAGCAATTCTCCTGCCTCAGTCTCCTGAGTAGCTAGAATTACAAGAACCCACTACCATGTCTGGCTAATTTTTGTATTTTTAGTAGAGATGGGGTCTCACCATGTTGGCCAGGCTGCTCTTGAACTCCTGACCTCAAGTGATATGCCCACCTTGGCCTCCCAATGTGCTGGGATTACAGGTGTGAGCCACCAAGCCTGGCTTAGATTCTTTTCATTTTTTATAGTGAGCAGTATTACTTTTATATCCCAAGAAACAAAGGAATCAGAATATGATTTTTAATAGAAGGGAAAATGCTTTAAGTTTTATAAGAACTGGTAGAGAATTCCATTAAACTCAAACATGCTTCTTAAAAACTGTATTCAGGAAATCTACACAGACTTCTGATATATCTCATTCAAAAATCATTTCATTCCGCAACTTCAAATCATCGTCATCTTGCTGAGAACCAGAGAACCAGAGAACCAGAAAGGGTGGGAAAGTGGGGGGAAAAAAGCCGTAAGGGTCAGCCAAAGTCATGAAGTTATGCAACAGTCTGGACAGGGGAGCATCCCTCCTGCTCCTTCCGGGCCTTGGCACTCCGGTACTTCACACACACTTCTTTTCCTTTTTTTTGAGATGGAGTTTTGTTCTTTCACCCAGGCACGAGGGCAGTAGCTCAATCTCGGCTCACTGCAACCTCCACCTCCCGGGTTCAAGTGATTCTCTGGCCTCAGCCTCCTGAGTAGCTGGGATTAGAGGCACCTGCCACCAAGCCTGGCTAATTTTTGTATTTTTAGTAGAGACAGGGTTTCACCATGTTGGCCAGGCTGGTCTTGAACTCCTGAGCTCAAGTGATCCTCCTGCCCCAGCCTCCCCAACTGCTGGGATTACAGGCCTGAGCCACCACTTCCAGCCCTTCACACACAGTCCTAACAAACTCGGTGACCCATCTTCTTGCCTCTTGTCATTTAGAGGTCACAAATTGGGGCTGAGTAAACTATAAGAGGCAAGTGCACAATTGGCAAGGAGAAAAAGACAGAAATAATATTTTATAACACACCAGCTTTTAAAAATTGTAGCTGCCAAGGCCTTTCGGTGAGAAGTGAAGCAAGCGACATTCTTCCATTGCGCGCCCAAGAGACCAGCACAGAGCAGGATAACTAAGACTTTTACTGACAGTGCTGAGTGTCCCAGGGAAGTCTGAATTACACTTACCATACCCTAAAGATATGGAGAAATGCTTCTTTTTTTTTTGAGACGGAGTCTCGCTCTGTTGCCCAGGCTGGAGTGCAATGGCACGATCTCGGCTCACGGCAACCCCTGCCTCCTGGGTTCAAGCAATTCTCCTACCTCAGCCTCCCAAGTTGCTGTGATTACAGGCACCCACCACCATGTCCAGCTAATTTTTGTATTTTCAGTAGAGACAAAGTTTCTCCAGGTTGGCCAGGCTGGCCTCAAACTCCTGACCTCAAGGGATCCACTCGCCTTAGCCTCCCAAAGTGCTGGGATTACCGGCGTGAGCCACCACGCCTGGCCTAGAAACACTTTCTCTTTTTTTTTAAATTTAGGTCTGGGCAAACAAAAAGCCAACATTCGTCTGTCTGTACGATGTAGCAATACAGACCTCTATCTTCCCAGTGACATGAGGTAATTGTGACACATGGTTCCTTATGTTTTATCATTCTTTATCTGGAATTTCCAGAAGCCTTAAAGCTCTGTCTTTGAGGGAAAAAGAACCAAGAAACTATAGCAAGTGGAGCCCAGCAGAGGGAAACACTCTCACCTTTCCCTCCACTCCCACGCCGCAGTCAGATTCCTGAATCATGCTGACGTCATTGCCTCCGTCCCCTGCGAGCCACAGACCAGAGAGAAAAGAGGTTTCATTCTTCCCTTAAACAAGAACGCATGCTTGTCTTTACCGCAGTCTCGTCTGTCACAGAGCGCTCGCTGAGTGCCTGGCCTGCCCTGTCCATACCATCTCTCCAACCCCTTGCACTACCAAGATCCTGTTTCACAGGCAGAGTGGCTCAATGTCAGAGAGCCCAGCGACTTGCAGAGGGTCCCGGCACTGAGCAGCGGCAGTGGGACTGTGTCCACATAGGACAGGAATGACCACTTGTCCTCCTCGGAGGCCGGGATACCCCAGGATTACCATCGGCGGCAACTCGCAGTGCTCTTATTGGACACTTTCCACACGGCGTGGCAAGCACATTTTAAAGGTGATCCTTTTTAGGCTGGGCACAGTGGCCCATGACTGTAATCTCAGTATTTTGGGAGGCCAAGGTGGGGAGATCACCTGAGGTCAGGAGTTCGAGACCAGCCTGGCCAACATGGAGAAACCCCGTCTCTACTAAAAATACAAAAATTAGCCACATGTGGTGGCACGTGCCTGTAGTCCCAGCTACTTAGGAGGCTGGGGCAGGAGAATCACTTGAACCCAGGAGGTGGAGGTTGCAACCAGCTGAGATTGTGTCACTGCACTCCAGCTAGGCGACAGAGCATGACTCCGTCTCCAAAAAAAAAAAAGTGACCCCTTTGAGTCCTCGTGACACCATTTGAGGAAGCCACAATTATTATTCCCATTCTACCACGAGCAAATGGAGGCTCAGACGGGTGAAAGAAGCCATCTGGGGCACCCACTGGGAAAAGCCAGTGGAAAGATTTGAACCCAGATCCAACCCCACAGTGTGTGGTCTCCACCCACTGGAAGGCTGCACTCTTCAGCCACTGGCAAAGGAGTAGAGGCCTGGCACACGCTTATCTGCTCTCCAGGGGAAATATTAAAAATAATAACAAAAAGAGCCGAAGTCTGCGAGGCGGAGAAAAATCATGACCTGAACAAAGGGGCTGGGGAATGTGAAGAACGAGCAACAGTGTCCAAACATCCTTAGGGTAAGGGAGCCTGGTGCACAGGCAGGCCAGGGCCAGCGGCACAGCCTGAGCCGCGCCTACCTACGGCACAGGTGAGCTTGCCCGTGCGCTCCTGAAGCAGGCGCACAATCTGGGCCTTCTGGGTGGGGGCACAGCGGCAGCAGACTACGGCCGGGCACTGGCAGGCCAGCT
The DNA here is from genome assembly GCF_003255815.1 of Theropithecus gelada. Classification (NCBI taxonomy): domain Eukaryota; kingdom Metazoa; phylum Chordata; class Mammalia; order Primates; family Cercopithecidae; genus Theropithecus; species Theropithecus gelada. Next base: position 50,946,423 of record NC_037678.1, on the reverse strand, counting down.
CCATGAACTCGTACTCATAGTACTTGAGGCAAACCTGCAGGGTGGAGGGAGAGGTGGTGCATTGGTGGAGGTCACTGCCCAGCCTGCAGTGCCCCTGCCGAAGCCGGATAAGCCCCAGGCTGCCGGGAGGACTGGCTCTCAGGGGTCCCCAAGCTCACCTCCAGGGAGTCTCCCGAGATGACCAGGGCGCAATCGTGCTTCCTGCGGAAGGCGTTCAACTCGAGGTGAGCCTCCCCGCGGTTGGTCACCTGGAAGGGAACAGAGATGGAGAAGGAGGCATTGCTCTCCGGAGATGATAAAACAATAAACAGTGGCTTCCTGGAGCCAGCATGAAGACAACGGCCACCCCAGCCAAGGGTCCCTCCCCTCCCCTGCCACCAGAGGCAGCAACAAATGGAATCCTATTGGTTACGACTCTGCAGGAACCAAGAGAGCCCATGTGCCAACCTCCACCTACAAATTCCCCCAGGACTAAAAATGCCTGTACTGGTCGAGCGCAGTGGCTCATGCCTGTAATCCCAGCACTTTGGGAGGCTGAGGCAAGCGGATCACTTGAAGGCAGGAGTTTGAGACCAGCCTTGCCAACATGGTGAAACCCACTCTCCGCTAAAAATAGAAAATTAGCCAGGCGTGGTGGCGGGTGCCTGTAATTCCAGCTACTTGGGAGGCTGAGGCAGGAGAATCACTTGAACCCAGGAGGCGGAGGCTGCAGTGAGCCGAGATCGTGTCACTGCACTGGCAGCCTGGGCAACAGAGCAAGACTCATCTTTAAAAAAAATTTAAAAAGCCTGTACTTTCACTATAAGCCGGGTATTGGACAACACACCCTGTGGAGTGCGTAGTCCACAGCTCTATGAGGTGCCAAAAGAAGACAGCTCTATTTTGCACCTAAGGAAACTGAAGCACGGTGACATTTGCTAGCCTGACTAAAGGCACATGGCTAGTATGCTATAGTACAGGTATGCAGAGCCAGGCACCTAGCAGGGCCCGGGCCACTTTTCTGTAAAGGACCAGATGTTAACTATTGTAGGCTTTGAGGACCACACGGTCTCCATCACAACCACTCAGCTCTGCCGTTGTAATCCAAAAGCAGTCGTGCACCATACGCAAACGAGTGGATCTGTCTACACTCCAATAAAACAAAATACCTGCTGTTGAGAAAAACAGGTGGCTAGCACATAGGTCATTAGTTTGCAATCCCTCAATTCTAGAACAGACAGTCAATTCTCATTATTTATAGTAGCTACGTTTTCTAAAGTCACTGTGAACACTGAAATAGCAAATACTAAACCATCCCCTCTAGGGGAAATACAGGGTTAGGTTTTTGCCCCTGGTCACGATATCTTCATAAATTTATAACCTTATTTTATGTGTGTTTCTATTTAAAGACACCTTGATTCATTAACATTGAACTCACAGTCACCAGCGCTGTAACTCATGCCTGAAGGAAGCTCATCTAGCACATGCATTTTCTCCATAAGTCACATCAACAGCCTTCCTGCACTTAAGAACATGAGCCAGCAAAGAAGCGCTGTGCCGGGGCCATTTTAAATGACAAACTGCCAACGAAAAGCACAGAAATGCGAAAAACCCGATTCTTAAATGGACTGCAAAAAGGACACCTGTTCACCACGAGGCTGAAAAAAGGAGGCAGTGCATGGCCTTGTTCAACCTCAGGTGGGAATGTGCGTCTCAGGCAGCTAAAATTTTAAGCCACTCTAGGCCGAGTGTGGTGGCTCACACCTGTAATCCCAGCACTTTGGGAGGCCGAGGTGGGATGATCACCTGAGGTCAGGGGTTTGAGACCAGCCTAGCCAGCATGGTAAAACCCCGTCTCTACCAAAAAGACAAAAATGAGCCAGGTGTGGTGGCAGGCGCCTGTAATCCCAGCTACTTGGGAGGCTGAGGCAGGAGAATTGCTTGAACCCGGGAGGCGGAGGTTGCAGTGAGCCGAGATCGCACCACTGCACTCCAGCCTGGGCAATAAGAGCAAGGCCCCATCTCCAAAAAAAAAAAAAAAAAAAGATTTAAGCCACTCTACATATAACCGTGAAAGCATCAAGAGTACTGATTCGGAGGTCACAGACAGATTTTGGGAGGAGGAGAATTCACCAAGAATTTGTGAATGACGAGAACTGCCTACACCCGCCTCTACACAACACTATGGGATTCCAAAAATCCCTGGATTTTTTTAGGCTTCTGTGTGCTGTGGACCAAAGGCAGGGGTGAGGGGGAGACCCCCAAAGATCTAGAGACCCTCCAGTTGTTTGCCATCGTGGCTCTGATTTCAGTGGGATTACTATATCCTGCCCCAAAGAGGACCCAGTCCCCCCACCTCCCCAGTGCAATAAAGCCTAGAACAGTCCTCACTGGAAGCAGTTCCTGACGTGTGCATTGTCTTGGTCAATGCCTGCCACAAGGGCAGGCGATTTCTCATTTGCCCATGCAATGCACCTCCTTCAAAAGGCTCCTCAATGGTCTTAAATGCTTCCCCGCTCAGGAGGGCAGACAGACCAGTAACTGTGGCCTGGAATTTCTTTCTTATCCAAGGACTTGACTTTCAGGGGTTCAGTGAAATCCCAGGAATCCCATGCATAATTTCATGTGTATGAGTGGATCTGCATCTTTCAGGGGGAGTGCCTGACTTTCACCAGCTTCTCAAAGGGACCACGACCCCCTAAAAGGTTAACAGCACGGCATTAGCACAGGACTAGAAGGAGGTGCGCCTAAACCACTCCTGGAAGGAACTCTCCAGCCGGCACCTGGGTCATTAATCATCCCACCCAAGGCAACCGTGGTTGACGCTCCCCACCCTAGGTGACTCACGTGCTGCCCCTCCCTTCTCAAGGGGCCCACTCGAGGTTATAGGACAAATCGAACATCACCCCCCACGTGGCCCTAACACAGAGGACACTTTACCAGCCGAAAAACGTGGATGTCTTGGTTTCTGGTCACCAGATGCGCATTCTTCGCTGTGCATGTGGCCGTCTCCAGCTTGTCCCCTGTCAGCATCCAAACCTGAAATCATGGCATGACAGAGGTCCTGTCTGTTAGTTTTCGAGGCCGGCCTGTCATCTGCAACAGATGAGTTTCCAAGAACATGGAGCTGAACTTGGTATGTTCCGTTTACCTCCTGCCGACTCATGCTGTCCCCAACACAACACAGCAAGCGCCCTGGCTGAAGGGCTGTGGGACTCCGAGCAACCACTGCTGGTAGCGGCAAAAACTGGCAGATGCTTCTAGAAAGGGCCGTTTGGCCACACACTACAGGAGGTACTATGAAGCTCAGTCCTTGGACCACATAATTCCCCTTCTGAGGATTTTTCTTAAAGTGATAAATATCCTAAAAGAAGGGAAAGGCTGCATGGGTGAGGGGGCACTTCGGTGTCCTAAGGAAACACTCACTTTTGATGCTGTGGACTTTCTATGTAGCTGGATGAGCAAGACAGACCCTTCTGGGGTTTAACTCAGCTTATAAAATGCTGACCGTAAATGAGTCAGGTTCTCCCACATCATGTATTAGCTCACACTGCATTTCTCTGCTGTGGGTTCAGAGAGGGTAGATGACTTGCCCCAAACCACACAGCTACCTCTTGTCCTAACCAGGCCCAGAATCCGGGTCTTCAGAGTCCTCATGGAATGTGCTTCCTGCTCTGTGATTTTACCTCATTACCCCTTTTGTTCTCCTTGCTCCCAGCTGGGAGCAGTCTTGGGGCTACCGGTCAAAGAAAATCTGGATAGCAGGAAAAGTACAGGAAAGAAGATCACGACACATGTCTCCCGAGTGTCCACTACGCGCCCAGCACCCACGCTGAGCTCCCTGTCACCTTCATGACGGCTTCTGGAGGCTGGAAATGGAAGCGCTAAGAGGTTCAATCATTTGCCAAGGGTCACAGAAGTAAAGGGAGAGGTAGGATGGGAACCCAGGCAGTGAGACGGGCAGAGGGAAGGCACCGGGCACCTCTCAGGGCTGAGCCTCTTGGGCCCTCTCCCCTGGCTAGGTCTGTTTTCCCTCAATATCCCGCCTGTCCTAAAAACAATATTCTTTTTGGTGAGCCTCGTTTAGTCGTAGTTCTCAGGGTTTGATGTAAGAGAACAAACACCGGGGAAGGAATTAGGAAGCTCAAGTTCCAGAAAGGCATGAAAAGAATGACCAGGTGCATGACGTGACTAATGTCCCATGCTGGGATGATGGGAAGGTGGTACAGAAAGGGCCCGAGACCCCAGCTCCAGTCGCAGCTCTGCTGCTTCCCAATGTGAGAACCTGGGGGAACAGAGATGCCTCACTCAGCCTCGGTTTCTACATCCATACAAGGGGCTGAGGTAGAAAATATTCTGTGCAGCTGGCTGGGCACGGTGGCTCATGCCTGTAATCCTAGCACTTTGGGAGGCCGAGGCAGGTGAATCACCTAAGGTCAGGAGTTCGAGACCAGCCTGACCAACATGGTGAAACCCCACCTCTACTAAATATACAAAATTATCCAGGCTTGGTGGCACCTATCTATAATCCCAGCTACTTGAGAGGCTGAGGCAGGAGAATCTCTTGAACCTGGGAGGTGGAAGTTGCAGTGAGCCGAGATTACACCACCACACTCCAACCTGGGAGACAGAGCGAAACTCTATCTCAAAAAGAAAAAAAAAAAGAAAAAAGAAAATTTCCTGTGCAAGGTTGTATCTTAGACTTTAATTACCAACCAACCTGCCCCATCCCAGGCACTCCCCTCCCCTTCTCATCTAACAGGAAACTAGAAAGAGAAGTCACATGCATGCACACCCTGTGAATAAAATATCTCGTCCTGGGATAACAGTTTTGAGAAGGAGAAAAACTCCAAGACAAAGATGGAAGCAGAAAATGGAAACTCCAGAAGTCTTAGGAATGGCCAAGGCCCAACTGCAGACCCCACAATGGAGCAGAAATGGGCCAGACTTCTGGAAGCAAGGTCCCGTTGGTGATTTCCTTATGACGAACCAGGCCTGTGAGCCGAATGCACGCGACAGAATTGTGTTTACAAGGAAACAGGCCACGCAGGGGTGGGAGTCCCCAGTGGGCCCGAATGTTGCCTGGCGTCTAACCTGTCCTCCTCCCAAGGCCCTGCTGAAAGGATGGGCCCCAGGATGCAGCAGAGAGCCACATTTGAGTGGAGGCCGGTGGCAGGCACACATTTCCAGGAGCTCCAGGCCAAGAAGTTTGTTTGTTTACACCACCCTTGGTCCACTGAGGACCAGGTCCTCACGCGCCCTCTGCTGGCCTCTCCAGATTCAACTCCGAGTATTTTTTTTTTTGGCCCCAAACGGTAGAGTGCAAAATGCTAATATGACAGTGTGATGGCACTGGCGGTCACTCTGCTGGGTGGTCACTCACTCACTCGGCCACACAGCAGACAGACTGGCATGCTGCCACTCAACTGGAATTTAATCAGCAGCCGTGCACGCCGGATGCTGCATGGCCCTGAGCACCAGGGAGCCCAGTGGAGTCAGGGGAGTCATCGGTACAGTAAAGGCAAACGCTACAGAAGACGCCTTCCAAAATCAGGGCTGGAGGGCCAGGTACAGTGGCTCACACCTGTAATCCTAGCACTTCGGAGGCCGAGATGGACAGATCACCAGAGGTCAGGAGTTCAAGATCAGCCTGGCCAACATGGTGACACCCTCTATCTACAAAAATATAAAAATTATCCGGGCGTGGTGGTACGTGCCTGTAATCCCAGCTACTAGGGAAGCTGAGGCACAAGAATTGCTTGAATCCAGGAGGCAGAGGTTGCAGTTAACCAAGATCGTGCCACTGCACTCCAGCCTGGGCGACAGAGCAAGACTCCGTCTCAAAAAAAAAAAAAAAAAATCAGGGTTGGAGGGGCAGAAACAGCGGCTGTGGCCCATTGCAGATAAGGCACTCCTGGTCTCCTCTGCTGCTCCTCCCGCCCTTTCCCTCTCTGATCTCCCTGCACTGCTAAGGGATAACTGGCATCGCTCCGGAGTGCCCTTCCCTGCGGCCAGCCCACCCTACCTTGATGCCAGCATTCCTCAGGGTCTCCAGCGTGGGCCGCACGTCTGCCTGCAGCTGGTCCTCCACACCCGTCAGACACAGTAGTTCCATCTCCATCTCCAGGCTTTCGATCACCGTGGCCACTTTGAGGGAGCGGTCGTGCACACTCAGCTTGGCCTGGACGTAGCGGGCCTGGGACACATCGGCAGATGCAGTCACTGCTTAGGGCGAGGAGAGGCCAGGCTAATGGCCAGTGCCAAGAGTGCAAGGGCCGCGCCCGATCCCCGCCACACAAGGTGGGGACCCCAGCAGGTGAGCTGCACCCCACTGGGGTGACACAGGCTTCCGGCTTCCTCACAAGTCCTCCATGTAGACGCTGCACAGACCTGAGGCCCACCCTACACACTACACTTACCTGCTGGGAGACTTTCAGCAAGTCACTTAACCTCTCTGAGCCATGGCCACGAAATGGCAATAACAGCACCAACCTCACTGGATTGTCTCAGGGACGGGCACAGCCAAGATCTCAAAAAAACAGTAAGTTCTCCCATACACAACATGCACTTTGTAAACCAAACTGTGAGTCACCAGGTTTTCTAAAGACCAAGTCGAGTTTCTGAAGACCATCAACTCAAACTTCCGCTTCTTGTCTTTATCATGTTAGCAAAAACCTGGAGGAAAACCAGTCATCTCCTAACAGGCCTGCTCAAAGCACTTGCTTTTAAAATTAAAAGGCAGGTAGCATTTATCAGGGCTAGAACGCTTGTTAAATAATGGCTTACAAAGAACTCAAATACATTAGAGAGACCCAGGCAGTTTCTCCGTGTGGAGCAGGGCAGGGCCCCAGGAAGCATGTCCCACCTCCCTCCCTTGCATTCCTGCCCGCTGGCTTTAGGCCAGGCACCAGAGACACGCAGTGAACAAGACAAGGACCTTCCCCTCAGGAAACACACAATCTATGGGATGGGATGACAATAAATAAGTCAATAATCTGGTTCAACCCCAACATTTTTACAGCTTAAAGAAATTAGGGAGGTCAGGTGTGGTGGCTCACGCCTGTAATCCCAGCACTCTGGAAGGCCAAGGTGGGCAGATCACCTGGGGTCAGGAGTTTGAGACCAGCCTGGCCAACATGGCAAAACCCTGTTTCTACTAAAAATACAAAAATCAGCCAGGCGTGGTAGCACATGTCTGTAATCCCAACTACTTGGGGGGTTGAGGGAGGAGAATCACTTGAACCTGGGAGGCAGAGGTTGCAGTGAGCAGAGATCATGCCATTGGTACTACAGTTTGGGCAACAAGAGTAAAACTCTGTCTCAAAAACAAAAAACAAAAACAAAAAAAAAAGGAAAGAAAGAAAAAGAAATTAGGGAGCCGAACCAGGTGCGGTAGCTCACACTTGTAATCCCAGCTACAAGGAGGTTGAGGCAGGAGGATGGCTTGAGGCCAGGAGTTTGAGACCAGCCTGGGCGGCATAGCGAGACCCCCGTCTCAAAATAAATGTGCAAAAAAAGAGAGAAAAGAAATTAGGGCTCAAAGAGAATGATTTATGCCACATTTTCCTGAAGGCATACCATGTGCCAAGGATTATTTTTAACTATCAAGGATACAAGAATAAACCAGGTCAGGCACAGTGGCTCATGCCTATAATCCCTGCATTTTGGGAGGCCCAGGCGGGTGGATCACCTGAGGTCAGGAGTTCGAGAACAGCCTGGCCAACATGGTAAAACCCTGTCTCTACTAAAAATACAAAAATTAGCTGGGCATGCTGGTGGGCACCTGTAATCCCAGCTACTTGGGAGGCTGAGGCAGAAGGATCCCTTGAACCTGGGAGGTGGAAGTTGCAGTGAGCCAAGATTACACCACTGCACTCCAGCCTGGGCAACAAGAGTGAAACTCTGTCTCAAAAAAAAAAAAAAAAAAAAAGAAGAAGAAAAAAAACAAACCAAACTTGTAAAGTCCCTGCCCCCAAAAATATTTTATTCTGGAAAGAAGATGGATAAGATCAGTGTTAAATGTGTGTGTGTGTGTGTGTGTGTGTGTGTGTGTGTATGAACAGTGTCAAGATTATATTTTTCTGGCCTCTCCAGATTCAACTCCTAGACATATTTTTTGGCCCCAAATGGTAGCACACAATGATAGTGACAAGTGCAATGAAGAAAGTGAAATGGTGTGATGGATGGAAAGTGAGCGGCCGGGCGCGGTGGCTCAAGCCTGTAATCCCAGCACTTTGGGAGGCCGAGACGGGTGGATCACGAGGTCAGGAGATCGAGACCATCCTGGCTAACACGGTGAAACCCCGTCTCTACTAAAAAATCCAAAAATTAGCCGGGCGAGGTGGCGGGCGCCTGTAGTCCCAGCTACTTGGGAGGCTGAGGCAGGAGAATGGTGTGAACCCGGGAGGCGAAGCTTGCAGTGAGCCAAGATCGCGCCACTGCACTCCAGCCTGGGCGACAGAGTGAGACTCCGTCTCAAAAAAAAAAAAAAAAAAAAAAGACAGTGAGAAGGAGCCTCACCCAGGTGGTCCAGCAAGACTTCTTGGAGGACATGGCTTTTGAACTGAGACCCAAAAGAAGCAAGGGAATGGGCCATGGGGCTCTGTGGGTGAAGAGAGTTCCAGGCAGACAGAACAGCAAGTACAAAGGCCCTGCAACAACAGTGAACCCAGCGTGCCCAGCAACGACATCAGAATGGCGCGCACAGAATGAGGGAGGGTGGAAGGAGTGACTGGGAGGCAGGCATGGCTACAAAGGCAATGGAAAGGTTCCAAAACAACTTACTTCGAAGTCCTGATACTGCTCCTCCGCGAGAGACTTCTTTGCCACCACAAGCACCCGCAGCCCTTCTCGGGCCATGTTGCCACACTGAAAAATAGAGCACGGTCAGAGTGGGAGTGGTGCCGAGAGCTCCTGACTTCACTGGGAGGAGGAGGTTGCAGTGAGGAACCACTGCCCAAGTGGACGTGCCCCTCCCACAGGGACAGGGAAAATGGCAAATCAGAAAGTTGCTTTCCCCTACAGCAATCCTCCCTGGACCAAACCTTCTACAGGGGAGGTTGCAGAGAGGCAGCCGGTGGGCCAAACACAGCCCACACACAGATTGTCTTTGACTAGCACATGTATGTTTCCAGAGTCAACGTTCTATGGTCTCACACACTAATCTGGATTGCTGAATGGGTGGGAAAACTGAGCATCTGACAAAACCAGGTGCATTTTCCCAAATCACCACAATCAATGATGGCTGAGGAGCGGTGGCCTCCGCGTGTTCCCAGGACGCGGAGGTGTCAAGTGAAGAACACTTCACGTTTTACACGCAAAGTGCAACTCTGCTCAAAATCACAACCTGCTTGTTCATTTGCATTCACTGCCAGGCCCCTGTAGACGTTTGAGTTTGCAACCCTCAAGCTGAGAATCTAATGCAAAATGTAAATTCCCCACCTAGAGCTAAGAGATGGGACAAAAGTGGCCTGAAAAGCCTGAGCACTGCTTCCCTCCTGCTGCTGGCCAACTGTCCATGTCACAAACCGGGTTGGGCAGCCCCTGATGGGGCCCCCACAGACCCCATCTCCTGGAACTCACATTCTGTTATAATTGCCCACGCTTTGAGTGTGTGTTGGCCCTAGTGACTTGTCCCTAACAAACAGGATGGGCGAGAGTGAGGGGATGTCACATCTGAGATCAGGTTAATAAAGATAGTGACTTCCATCTTGTTTGCCCTCTCTTGTTCCTTAACCTGCTCTCTTTGATGACGCCAGTTGCCAGTCTATGAGTGGCCCTATGGGAGAGGCCCACCTGCAAGGATAGAGAGCAGCCTCTGGCCAACAGTCGGCAAGAACCTGAGACCCTCAGTTCAACAGTCCAAAAGGAGCTGAATGCAGCCCACAACCACTGAGCTTGCTCACAAGTGGATCCTGCCCCAGTCAAGTCTTGAGATGAGACCACAGCCCCAGCCAACATCTGAATTACAGCCAGTGGGAGGCCCTGAAGCAGAGGATGCAGTTCAGCCACACCAGGATCCCCGACCGACAGAAACCATTATATATCAATTGGGTGCTGCTTTAAACAGCTACATTTCAGGGTGGTTTGTTACACAGCCACCAATAACAAATACAGAGACCCACCTTACCACGCAAGGGGCTGCCTCTGCAGAACATGCTTCCAAGGCCTGGTCTAACTTCCTGCGTCACACTTACCTCTTCCTCCAACCAGTCGTTATACTGCACAATGCCAGCCATGACCACATCTGCTCCCTTCATGTAAAACGTAATTTCTCCAGTTGATTCATCCTAGAGAGGGAGGCCGGAAGGAATGAGAAACTGAAAGGAACACCCTCTTTCGGCTGCAAACCTGCTTCCCATGACAGACGGTATATAAAGTGCACTTAACAGACACCAATGCTTTTTCACTTGGCTGAAGATGAAAAGCAAGAAGGGGCTTCGTTTAGGGGCAAAGGCTACAGAAAGTAAAAGGAAAACTCGAAGCATTTGGAAGATTATTCAATGATGAAAGCAAGATCAAATGGATTTAAGACCTTTGTTTTGAAAGTTATTACTATTTCAACTGGAATAAACTCGCATGCTATGATTTTAGATTTACACTTGGAACTGCAGATATCATCAAACTGTGGTCCACCAAAAGAACAGGGAAGATAAGGACTAGAACAGGGAGTCTCCACCTCGTCACTGTACACATTTGGGGCGGGAGAAGTCTTTGCTCTGCGGGGCCCCTCCTGTGCACTGTACAATGTTGAGCAGCCCTGGCCCCTACGCACCAGATGCCAGTCATACTCTCCATGGTGACAACCAGAATGTCTCCAGACTTTAGCAAACGTCTCCTGGGGGCAAACTGGCTGTCTCAGCTGAGAATAATTCCAGATCCCTAAGTCTGAGGACCTGCCTAGAGATCCAGTTACCCAGAGTTTCAGTTCACCCTGACCAGATTTTCTGGGTAGTGGGTAGCACCATGGCACAGGCATCAAATGCTTGGGCCAAGTACCAGTTCCTAGTTGTGCGCAGCTGGACAAGCTACTCCTCTTCCCTAAACCTCAGTTTTCTCATCTGTAAAACAGAAATCAAGCATGTAGCACAGAGACTGATGCACAAAAAGGGCCCCTCAGTGGTATAACTGCTGCTGGGATGAGAGTGACTTCCCAAGTCCCCCAGCCATACTGTACATAGACAGCAAGGCTCAGCCCAGTACTCTCAACAGGGCAATGTGGCCCTCCAGAAGACATGTGGCAATGTCTGGAGACACTCTAGGTGTCAACGCAGGCGATGTCCTACTAGCATCTGACGGGTGGAGGTCGGGGTGCTGCTCACCCTCCTGCATCACACAGGACGCCCCCAACCACCACCAGGAATTCCTCCAACCCTAAAAGTCAACAGTGCTGAGACTGAGAAGTCCTGGCTTTGAGGAACGATGGCGCAGCCACAGATCCTTCCCCCATTTCCCCCCAATGATTTGCGTCGCTGGGAGGTGGGAGGCAGCAAAGACAGGCAGGAAAATTCAGCGTGGCCATCAATACCTTGTGCCTAAATTTTGCTACTCCAGGAAGCCCAGAATAAATGCCTGTAAAGTCTTCACTGAATATGGAACCACGGAGACAAAAGTGACTGCATCTCAAGCCTGGTGTGGTGGCTCACACCTGTAATCCCAGCACTTTGGGAGGCTTAGGTGGGTGGATCACCTGAGGTCAGGAGTTCGAGACCAGCCTGGCCAACATGGTGAGACCCTGTCTCTACTAAAAATACAAAATTAGCTGGGCGTGGTAGTGCATGCCTGTAATCCCAGCTACTCAGGAGGCAAGGCTGGAGAATCACTTAAACCTGGGAGGCGGAGGTTGCAGTGAGCTGAGATTGCACCATTGCACTCCAACCTGGGCAACAAGAGTGAAACTCCATCTCAAAAAAAAAAAGTGACTGCATCTCAGATGCAAATGCGCCATGCTGGTTTCTGATTAGCCCAGTCCCGTGAACACCCCCGATTCCTACTTAATTCACCGTCCTTCATGTAAGAACATGTCAACCTTGATGTTATCACACAAATTACAGGTGATGACACACACAGCCTTCTTGCCTCTCCTGGAAGGTGCCTGCAATTGTCCTGCTGGGGCACACGGACTCTTTCCCTGTGGTATAAGCCCTGGGTCTAGGGAGTAACAGTGTGGAGATGCACCCATTTTGCTGCCACCCAAAACTACACTTCTGTTCAGCTCCCCCAAAAACCACGCTTCTATCTGTAAGTTTCCCCAATAAAACACCCTTTAACAACAAACTGGATTTGTCTGCCTTGTTCTTTGGTTTCAGGCTCCTTCGGGGGCCACTTTGCCTATACAGCCCTTTCATGGAACAGAAATACCCAAAATCAGATTAGTGGTAGAGTTTCCTCTTTTATTATAACTTTCAAATGCCCCTTAATCACCGACAATCTTTTAGAACAACATGCTGACTCATAAAAGCACCCCCAGGCCAAGACAGGCACCCGCGTTGAAAAGCATTCAACTGCACACTTTATCTTTGATAGTCTGCAGCTATGCCTGCTCTTGACGCAGGCCAAAGAGAGCTGTGGGGTCTGCACATTAAAGCATCAGAGGTTTTATTTTTTCCTTCCCCCCCCACAACCAAAGGGTGCTCAACAACATGGCTGTAGGAAATGATGCTCCCAGCCCAGCTTCCTCACTATGAAAAGGGCTCGAGCGAGTTCAGAAGTTCTGTCCAATATAAATACCGCATCGACGATCTCCTCCCATGAGTCACTTCCTCCCACGGAGTTCATCACAAGTTTACTTCGTTCTCATATTATGGCAAGATTACGCCATAAATTTACAGAGATCGGCCGGCTGTGTGGCATTGTTTGGGGGCCTCATCTTTTCCCACTGTGGTCGGCATCTGGCACCTGCTCAAAGGCCTCTTTTAGTCCAGCAGTGACAGTGCTATGATGATCTACAGCCACGATCCAAACCCGTGGCTCCACATGGGAAGGGGGAGAAGGCATCGGAACATCTTGTACGCCACGAAAACAAAACAGGGACACAACCTTCCTGCAAAAAGACAGCACACGAGTCCTTCTCCAACCTTGCCTGATTTCTTAAGAGACAAAGATTCACACAAGGAAATGGCCTTGTTTTGTGGGTGCAAGAAGGTGCCATCTTGCACTGTGCGTGTGCTCACACGTATTTTAAAAAGAGACCGGGGAGACCCAAATTGGGGCTGTCCACAGTCACTAAACCAAGTTGAGAGAAGTTTTCTTTTTTTTTCTTATTCTTATTTTTTTCTTTTTATTTTTTTGAGACAAGGTCTTGCTGTGTTGCCCAGGCTAGAGTGCAACAGCACAATCATGGCTCACTACCACCTCAACCTCCTGGACTCAAGTGACCTCAACCTGGACCTCCTGACCTCAACTTTCCTAGCAGTTAGGACTACAGGCATGCACCACCATGCCCAGCTAATTGTTTTGCTTTTTGCAATGATGCCCAGGCTGGATGGAAACTCCTGGGCTCAAGTGATCCTCCTGCCTTGGCCTCCCAAAGTATTACAGGCAAGAGCCACCGTGCCAAGCCTAGGAGAAGTTTTATAACTGAACTAAAACTTCCTCACACCACGTACTTGGACAGTCATTTGCATACAGCATTTGCGTTATATGAACACATCACAATAGGGTTTCTCAGGCCCTTCCTCGTGGTGGGGGCTGTCCTGTGCATTGCAGGATGCTGGGCGGCATCCCTGCTCTCAACCTATGAGATGCCAGCAGCACTCCCAGCCTCTGGTTGTGACAACCACAAATGCTGCCAGACACTCTCGAATGCCCCCAGGATGAGAATCACCACGTTAGAGGAGTGTGGTGAGGTTTGTGCCAAGGGGAGAACTAGTCCAAAAGCCCCAGAGGCCCAGTTCCACCCACCCAACCAAAGATAAAGAGATAGGTCAGAAAATGAGAAAAAATCGCAAAATAATACTTATTTCATTAAAGACAACCTCACCAAGATGGACATTGACAGCACTATTTTTAGTAGTCAAAACTGAGAAACAGGCTAGGCGCAGTGGCTCACACCTGCAATTCCAGCACTTTGGAAGGCCGAGGCTGGTGGATCTACCTGAGGTCAGGAGTTCGAGAGCAGCCTGCCCAACATGGTGAAACCCCGTCTCTACTAAAAAATGCAAAAATCAGCCAGGGGTGGTGGCGCACAACTGTAATCCCAGCTACTCAGGAGGCTGAGGCAGGAGAATCACTTGAACACACAGGAGGCAGAGGTTGCAGTGAGCCAAGATTGCGCCACTGCACTCCAGGCTGGATGACAGAGTGAGACTCCGTCTCAAAAAAAAAAACAACTGAAATGAGACACAGCCTAAGCAGCCAAAAAATAAGTTAATGAATGAAATAGTGGCATATTCTTTCAACAGAACATTACATGTGCATTAAAAATCATTAAAATCAGATTTTAATAGTATGAGAAAATTCTCATTGTATACATAGTTCAATGAGGGAGGAAGTTTAGGAAGCCTTCTATGGAGTTCAGCGCCAATTGTATCAAAATGTGTGTGGATATTTACACTCGGATATGCTTAGAAAAGAGACTGAAAGGAAAAGGTAAAAGGTCTTTTGGGGGGTGAAAATGGAGATGAATTGGTCAGGCACGGTGGCTCATGCCTGTAATCCCAGTACTTAGGGAGGTTGAAGCCGAAGGACTGCTTGAGGCCAGAAGTTTGAGACCAGTCTGTGCAACACAGAGAGACTTTGGCTCTACAAAAAAATTTAAACATGAGCTGGGCATGGCAGTGCATACCTGCAGTCCCAGCTACTTAAGAGGCAGAGGCAGGAGGATCCCTTGAGTCTAGGAGGTCAAGGCTGCAATGAGTCATGTCCATACCACTGCACTCCAGCCTAGGTAACAGAGTGAGACTCTGTCTCGAGGAAGAGAGAAGAAAAAAAGGGAGGGAGAAAAAGAAAGAAAAGAAAAGAAAAGAAAAGAAAAGAAAAGAAAGAGGAAGGAAGGAAGGAAGGAAGGAAGGAAGGAAGGAAGGAAGGAAGGAAGGAAGGAAGGAAGGAAGGAAGGAAGGAAGGAAAGAAGGAAGGAAGGAAGTAAGGAAGGAGAAAGAAAGAAAGAAAGAAAAGAAAGAAAAAGAAAGAAAAGAAAGAAAGAAAAAGAAAGAAGGAAAGAAAGATGGAAAGAAAGAAGGAAGGAAAGAAAGGTGGAAAGAAAGAAAGAAGGAAGGAAGGAAAGAGAAGGAAAGAGAGAAAGAAAGAAAGAAAGAGAAAGAGAGAGAGAAGGAAGGAAGGAAGAAAGGAAGGAAAGAAAGAAAGAAAAGGGGAAGGGGAAGGGAAGGAAAGGAAAAAAGAAAAGAAAAGGGAAAGAGGGAGAGGGAGAGACAGAAAGAGGAAGGAAGGAAGGAAGGGAGGGAGGGAGGGCGGGCGGGCAGGCAGGCGGGCAGTTTTGATCCCCCTCTTTACCTGTAATTTTTTGTTCTAAATGCCTTAACTGTGAATGTTTTTCAATAACCTGGGAAGGGGGGCATGCCAGGTTAAATCGAAAATAGATTTGCCCATCTGACAGCATCACAGACTGTCAAGCACAGAGTCCCTGTTCTTCCTGCTGGAAGACACATGAGCCACATCTCAAAAAAATGTAACACGTCCTTCATAACTAGATGAAGAGTGGCATATGCCATTCAGTTATTCTAGAATGGCTGATATTAGGGACTGTTCAATGATGACTCAACCTTCAAATGACCTTAGCAGAGCCCACGGCCCTAGATCTTGACAAAATTCAGGCTGGAACAAAATTAAAGTAATTCCATAGGAGATAATGACACTCATTCCCCAGGAAACACCCCACCCACAGGATTTATGCTGCTGCTTCCAGACCACAGATGTTCTTGACATCAGATGCACACTCAAGATACAGTTTAGAAGCCAGGGATCCAGCCAGGTGTGGACCAGTGGGAAAAGCAGCAGCTGTGTGGGAGAGAAAGCTCCGTCTCCACCCAAGAGTTGCCAAGGACACAGGTCCTACAGAGTCTGAAAGAACCTATTGGCCTCTGGACATAAAAATCCCCTAACGTAGGGCCAAACATGATGGCTCACTCCTGTAATCCCAGCACTTTGGGAGGCCGAGGAGGGTGGATCACCTGAGGTCGAGAGTTTGAGACCAGCCTGGCTAACATGGAGAAACTCCACCTCTACTAAAAACACAAAATTAGCCAGGCATGGTGGCACAGGCCTGTAATCCCAGCTACTCGGGAGGCTGGGGCAGGAGAATCGCTTGAATCCAGGAAGCAGAGGTTGCAGAGAGCTGAGATCATGCCATTGCACTCCAGTCTGGGCAACAAAAACGAAACTCCGTCTCAAAAACAAACAAAAAAAAGCCGGGCGCAGTGGCTCACGCCTGTAATCCCAGCACTTTGGGAGGCTGAGGCGGGCGGATCACAAGGTCAGGAGATCGAGACCATCCTGGCTAACACGGTGAAACCCCGTCTCTACTAAAAATACAAAAAACTAGCCGGGCGCGGTAGCGGGCGCCTGTAGTCCCAGCTACTCGGGAGGCTGAGGCAGGAGAATGGCGTGAACCTGGGAGGCAGAGCTTGCAGTGAGCCGAGATCGCGCCATTGCACTCCAGCCAGGGGGACAGAGCGAGACTCCGTCTCAAAACAAACAAACAACAACAAAAAAAACACCCTAACGTGTGATGTTTCAAGCACATTCATGGTGTGTGTCTCTGGTTCCTCAACACAAGAGCTCACTGCCACCTCCTCCAAAAGCCTTGAAAGTGGCTTGCAACGACCCACACCTCCTGGTACTCATGCCGTGCATCAGCCACCCCCCTGGAATGGGGCTGGACCCAGTGACTTGCTTCTGATAACGGCATGAGGCTGACGGGAGGGGAGGTCACCTCTGAGAGTGGGTGACAGAACACTGTGGCTTCCATCTCATTCACTCTTACCTGCCCACTCTGATGAGGCAGCTGACGGGGAGCTGACTACAGGGAGGCCCACATGGGAAGGCACTGAGGGTGGCCTCTGGCCAACAGCCAGGAAAGAACTAAGGCCCTCAGTCCAACAACCCACCCAGAGCCGAACTCTGCCAACAACACTGACGTCTGTATGTGGATCCTACCACCATAGACTCTTAGATGCCTTAAGCCCAGGCTGTGAGAGACCCTGAGCCAGAGGACCTAGCCAAGCCTGCCACAGAAACTGTCCTGGCCACAGAAACTATCAGTTAGCAAATAGAAAATAGAGCCCCCAGTTAGGTGTGGTGGCTCATGCCCGTAATCCCAGCACTTTGGGAGGCCGAGACGGGAGGATCATTTGAGCCCAGGAGTTTGAGATCAGCCTGGGCAATATGGTGAGACCCCATCTTCACCAAAATCATAAGAATTAGCAGAGCATGGTGGTGTGCACCTGTAGTCCCAGCTACTTGGGAGGCTGAGGCAGGAAGGTTGCTTGAGCCTGGGAAGTTGAGGCTGCAGTGAGTCGTGATTATGCCACAGAAAGAAAGAAAAAGAGAAGAGAAGAGAGAAAAGAAGGAAAGAAATGGAGGGGAGGAGGAAGGAAGGAAGCAAGGAAGGAAGGAAGGGAGGGAAGGAGGGGGCGAGGGGAGAAGGAGAGAGAACAAGGGGAGGGGAGAGGAGGGGGGAAGAAGGGAGGAGAGGGGAGGGGAAAAGAGGGGAGGGGAGGGGAGAGGGGAAAGAGGAGGGGAGGAACTTCCTTATTCCAGGGAAATACATTTTCTGGAGTGAGGGAATGCATTTCCCTGTAAGAAAGACCCCAGCGGATGTCTAAGAACATAAATAATACTGACCCCATATACATTATGTTTTTTCCTACACATACATACTTATGATAAAGTTTAATTTATGAATTAGGCACAGTAAGAAATTGACAATAACTTATAACAAAATAGAACACTTATAATGTGCTGTAATAAAAGTAAATAAGGCTTGCTTGAACACAAGCACTGCAATACCATAACAGCCAATCTGAAGGTTCCTGAGTGTCTAGCAAGCAGGCAGGTAGATGGCGTGAGTACACTAGACAGAGATGATTCATGACCAGGAGGATGGAGTAGGATGGCATGAAATTCATCACACTACTCACAATGACACACAACTTAAAACTTATTATTTCTGGAACTTTCCATTTCATATTTTTAGACTATAGTTGACCATGGGTAACTGAACCTGCAGGCAAGTGGGGATTATCATATTGCTGTTTTAAGCCACTAAATATGGGGTAATCTGTTATGAAGCAACACGTAGTTAATATCCTACCCTAACATTACTGTGGGTCCTTTGTGAACTTTTCAATGTCCCTCTCGTCACACCCCAGCCCTAACCTCTAAGTCCTGGGGTAGAGAGCTGGGAGCTGGAAGCCAGGCAGCCTGGAGTGAGTTCCAGCCCCCCCAATTCCAGCTGTGTGAACTGGGATAGGTTTCCCAGCCCCCTCAATTCCAGCTGTGTAAACTGGGACAGGTTTCCCAGCCCCTCAATTCCAGCTGTGTAAACTGGGACAGGTTTCCCAGCCCCCCAATTCCAGCTGTGTGAACTGGGACAGGTTTCCCAGCCCCCTCAATTCCAGCTGTGTGAACTGGGACGGTTTCTGAGCCTCCTTCCACTTCAATTTTCTCCTCTGCCAAACATCAGTCCTAATGGCACCTACCTCACATGACGTATTAAATGAGTTACTTTATGCAAATCACTTAGAACAGCCTCTGGCACACAATAAGCCCCATTTAAATGTTACCTGAGCAGGGTAATCCCAACACTTTGGGAGGCCAAGGTGGACAGATCGCTTGAGGTCAGCAGTTCCAGACAAGCCTTGCCAACATGGCAAAACCCCGTGTCTACTAATAATACAAAAAATTAGCCAGGCCTGGTGGCGCATGCCTGTATCCCAGCTACTCGGGAGGCTGAGGCAAGAGAATTGCTTGAACCTGGGAGGCGGAGGTTGCAGTGAGCTGAGATGGTACCGCTGTACTCCAGCCTGGGTGACAGAGTGAAACTGTGTCTCAAAAAATAAATAGTTACCTGTCATTCCTGTCATTCTTCTTACTACTGCTGCTGTTAGTGGCTATTACCATTTCTACTACTACCCCAGAGGTGCCCATGGCACTAAAGCTACACAGTAAATGATCAAGGAGAAGAGTGGTGAAAAGCTAGGAAGGCGAGAAAAAGATTTGAGTTTTTTATTTTAAGTATCTTATTTGATAACTTCCCTAACATCAAAAAAAAAAAAAAAAAAAAAAAAGACAACTAGCAATCACTGCTGAATCCTGCTCACGTCGGCACTAACTGTGAGTCTACCGTGTGCCAGGCAGGAAAGCTAGGCACCGGAGACATGGGAGGACCAAAAGGATCCTGGTCCCTGTTCTCACCTGCAAGGAGAAAAGACAGGTAGTGACAAGCAAATCCGCAGGAAATCAAGAATTTCAGTGTGACGAATGCTATGGAAGAAGGAGGAGATGCTAGAAGAGGTGGTCAGAAGTCAAGGAACCTATAAGGCTGAAGGAGAAGTTGACAAGCCAAGCCTTAGCTGAAAATACTCCACCAGCAGGCAGGGGGCAGGGCCACGTGCCCAACAATCTACGTTACCAATTTCTACCTCTCCTAATGCACTCGATTTTTTTTTTATTTCCGTAGGTTTTTGGGGAACACATGGTGTTTGGTTATATAAGTTTTTAAATGGTGATATGTGAGATTTTCATGCACCCATCACCTGAGCAGTATATACTGAACCCAACTTGTAGTTTTTTATCACTCACCTTCCTCCCACCCTTTCAGCCCCCCTGACTCCCCAAGTCCATCGTATTATTCTTATGCCTCTGCATCCTCATAACTTAGCTCCCTCTTATAAGTGACAACATATGACATTTGGCTTTCCACTCCTGAGTTACTTCACTTAGATATTATCCAGTTTGCTGCGAATGCCACTAATTCATTCCTTTTTATGGCAGAGTAGCATTTCATCATATTCATATACATATATATGATATATATATATACACACACACATATATATATATCTCACAGTTTCTTTATTCACTTGTTGACTGATGAGTATTTGGGCTGGTTCCGTATTTTTGCAATTGCAAATTGTGCTGCTATGAAAATGCATGTGCAAGGATCTCTTTCCTCCATGAGGCATGAAACACTTAGGTAGATCAGGGTAGAGAGGATTCCCATTTGTCAAGAAAAAAAAAAAAGAAAAGAAAAAAGTCCAGAAAAGATGAAAGAGCCTTACTCCAAAGATTCTTAAGATTTGAAGCAGAGTTTTCTCCAACCAAGCTAAATAATGTGAAGAACCACCCCGTTCCAAAATAGGTGTGGGATTGAACCAAGTAATTGGTATTTTTAAAGTTCCCTTGGAAAAATCAGATGATCATGCAGGCTTCAGAACCACCAGACCAAGTGGCATATGAATACCAGATTTTCCATGCTCCCCAGGATGGAAAGTGTGGTCTCCATGGGTAAAGAGAGAAAATAGAGGGATGGGCACAGTGGCTCGCACCCGTAATTCCAGCACTTTGGGAGTCCCAGGCAGGAGAATCACTTGAGGCCAGGAGTTTGAGACCAGCCCGAGCAACACAGTGAAACCCTGTTATCTATTAAAAAATGAGTCAGCCATGGTTTTGCAAGCCTGTAGTCCTAGCTACTCGGGAGGCTAAGGTGGGAGGATTCTTATGAATAAATTCTTTTAGTAAGAATTTAAAAATTAAAACATTTTAAAAGAGCAAATAGAAAAACAACATATCAAATCAAATCAGACTCTTCAGATTGGCAAAATTTTTTAACGCGCCCGGCCACAAGGTATTCTTTTGGAGTGATGAAAATGTTTTGAAACATGAGGGCAGTGGTGGCTGAGCAACACTGTGAATGGACAAAATGCCACTGAATTTTTCACTTTAAAATGATGATATTATGTGAATTTGATTATGTGAATTTCACCTCAATAAAAAAATCCATATTTAATACTAAACAAAAGAGAATGAGCGATGTATTACCAAGAAATCCCCAATGGATGTTCTCTTTAACTTTCCTCCGGAACCAGGGACACCATAACCTGATCAGAGTTACAGGGTGTGTCCAATCAATGAACTAATTTCCTTTCTGCTTAGAGAATGATATTCCCTGGTTAGTCTGGGTGACAGATACCACAGTAAAGAGGGTTAGAAAGAATGTCAACCCACATGCAGCACACCTGGGGTTCTTAACCACTTTAAGCCATGAATAAAAACGACTCACCCGCACGATGATGCCCATACGTTTGCTTTCGTAGGTGAAAGGGAAGATCTGCAGGATGGTGAAGTTCAGGATCTGGTCGCCAGGGGTCCTCAGCTGCATGGAAGACTGGTCTCGGCCCACCAGGGTTAAGCCCACACTTTCAGTCCACTGTACCAGGGCCACCTAAACATAACACATGATCGCAGGTCAGATGCACAGCCGAGAATCCGGGTGCACAGGCTGTGCCGTGAACACAAAGGCGGAAGGGGGCTCAGAGACAGGGGAATGACAGCAGTCACTGCCCTTGGGGATGCCGAGTGCTAGCCCATGACAGTGTCTGTTCCTCTGGGTCTGTGAGGGCTCTCACACTGAAAGCTGCCCCTCTATAAGGCACAATTCATCTTTTCTAGGTTCAAAGCAGGCTGCACACCAGAGGCATGGCGGAAAGAGATGGCACAGGATTGACAGTGATTGCAACCGGGCGCAGTAGCTCAGGCCTGGAATCCCAGCACTTTGGGACGCTGAGACGGGCAGATCACCTGAGGTCAGGAGTTCCAGACCAGCCTGGCCAATATGGTGAAACCCTGTCTCTACTAAAAATACAAAAATTAGCCAAGCGTGGTGGCACGTGCCTGTAATCCCAGCTACTCAGGAGGCTGAGGCAGGAGAATCGCTTGAACCCAAGAGGCAGAGATGCAGTGAGCTGAGATCATGCCATCGCACTCCAGCCTGGTTGACACAGTGAGACTCTGTCCCCGTCCCCTCTCCCCCCGAAAAAAAGAGTGATTGGCACAATTATGGATCACTCCTGGAAGACTCTGCAACAAGTTAAACCACAAAAAAGGGAAGAGAATGCTGACTGACACAGCCCTTCACCTTCAGACTCTCCTTTCAGTCTCATGCACTGCACTGGGGGAGCGTCTTCAGTGGTTCTCAACTGGGCGACTCTGTCCCCCAGGGGACCTGCGGCGACATCTGGGGGAATTTGTACTTGTCACAACTGGAAGGAGGTAATGCTGGTATCCAGTGGTCAGAGGCCAGAGATGCTACAAAACATCCCGTAATGCACAGGACAGAACCCACCAGAGAATGATCTGGCCCCAAATGTCAACAGTGCTGAGGTGGAGAATACAGGTCACACAGAAGAGGAAACCGAGGCTCAGAGCAGTTAATGAAGTGCCCCAGGTGACAGCGCTGGCATGTGGTAAAGCTAGGCTAGGCTAGCACCTAGATCCTCCTGGTGCAAAGTTCCACAGCACACACTCTTCCCTTTCAGGAGGCACCATGCAGGTGTCGAGTCAGAACCTTCTCATGGCCTCAGTCAGATGTGCTCAGCTTAAGGTCAAAGGCATGACGGTTGCAAACTCCAAGACAGGGGCCAGAGTGGTGATGCAAATAGCGAAGAGGGCTGAGTGGGGGCTGTGGCAAGCAGGAGCCAGCCCCAACCAAAGGGGCTGCTGCCACTATACACACAGGTGACGGTTACTGCCCTGCAGGGACGAGGGCCAGGGTGGATGGAGCTTCCAGTTTCTCAAGAAAAAACAGAAATCTAGACTTCTCCTCAAGACGGCCTAACTGTACGCAACTGGCCAGGTGCTGTGACTCACACTTTTAATCCCAGCACTTGGGGAGGTTGACACAGGAGGATCACTTGAGCCCAGGAGGTTGAGACAAGCCCACGTAACACAGGCAGACCCCATGTCTAAAAACATTTTTTTTTAATTATTAGGGTGGTGGCTCATGCCTGTAATCCCAGAACTTTGGGAAGCTGAGGCAGGCAGATCACCTGAGGTCAGGAGTTCGAGACCAGCCTCGCCAACATGGTGAAATCTAGTCTCTACTAAAAATACAAAAATTGGCCGGGGGTGATGGCATGTGCCTATAATCCCAGCTACTCAGGAGGCTGAGGGAGGAGAATCTCTTGAACCTGGAAGGTAGACGTTGCAGTGAGTAAAGATCGCACTACCGCACTCCAGCCTGGGCAACACAGCGAGACTGTATCTCAAAAAAAAATTATTATTAGGGTGCGGCAGTGCATGCCTGTCGTTCCAGTTACTCAAGAGGTTGAGGTGGAAGGGTCATGATCCTGGGAGGTGGAGGCTACAGTGAGCCATAATGGTGCAAGAGTAAGACCCTGTCTCAAAGAAGTAATAATAAAATAAATGTAAGCAACGAATTCTCATGTTCTAAAAGCTCATGAAGAAAACATGTCTGCGGATGGATCTAGCCTAGGGTCTCCAGGAATTAAAATGAAATAGAGTGGGAAAGGGAAGAAAATATGGGGAAAGAGGAGAGGCAGGGAGGAGCCGGAGACCCCGCCCCTGCTTGCCCTTCACCCCTGCTGCCACAGGAGGGTGGCCCTGATGGGCATGGGGAAGCATGAACAGTATGAAGGGCCTGCACGTGCCTGCCGAGCTGGATGACAGGCTCATCATGCTTACTCCCGGGACAGTAGAGGCCTAGTGAGCTGCTCTTGGCTGGCAGCTGTGACAGGCTGGGAAAGGATCTGCTCCTAGGTCTAGCTGACCTCAGTAAGAGGCGCAAGGGACAGTAGTACCATCCCAGTTCATCAGATGCCCCTTCTTGAATCACAGGAGCCTAAGTCAGGGTGTGTGCACATCAGTACATCTTCAGTGGGGGGCCACCCCAACCTGCTATCACCCATTAGAAAGTTGACAGGAGGTGTGGCAGACAGAATAATGGCTCCCAAAGAAGCCCACGTCCTAATCCCCGGAACCTGAGAATGTGACCTGACATGGCAAAAGGAACTTTGCAGATGGGATTCAGCGTAAGGACCTTAATAGGCGGAGCTTATCCCAGACCATCCAGGTAGACCTGATAAGTCACAGGAGTAAAAGGGAACTGCTCCTGGTTACAACCAGAGAGAGACTCACGAACAGAAGAGTCAGAGAGACATGATCATGCAGACTTTGAGAATGAAGGAAGGGGCCATACACCAAAGAATGTGGGCAGCATCAAGGGGCTAGAAAAGGCAAAGCAACAGATTCTCCCCTAGAGCCTCAGCAGCAATGCAGCAATGGTCATCAAGCGACCTTGATCCTGTCTCGGTGAGACCCCCATCCCATGTCCACCCCTGATCTATAGAACTGTAAGAAAATCTATTTGTTTCATTTTAAAACAGATGCTGGCCAGTGCGGTGGCTCACGGCTGTAATCACAGCACTTTGGGAGGTTGAAGCAGGTGGATCATTTGAGGTCAGGAGTTCGAGACCAATCTGGCCAGCATGGTGAAATCCCATCTCTATTAAAATTACACAAATTAGGTGGACGTGGTGGCAGGCACCTGTAATCCCAGCTATCTCGGAAGCTGACACAGGAGAATTGCTTGAACCCCAGAGGTGGTGGTTGCAATGAGCCGAGATCGCACCACTGCACTCTAGCCTGGGCGACACAGTGAGACTCCATCACGAAAACAAAACAAAACAAACAAAACAAAAAACAGATGCACAATAATCTGGTACAGCAATAACAGGAAAGGAATACAGGAGGGCTTCCCATTTCAATGCCAAACAAGCTGTCACTTTATTCCCAACCAAGTCCAAAGGTACAGTGTCTACAAAAAACCAAGAAAGCAAAGGAAGGCCCTCCCACTTTCCTCTCATAAAGCTTAATCTTTAGAGGGAGAAGGGGAGGCAGCTTTGAGGAGGGAGTTGACAGGGGCTGTGGGTAGGTGATAGGGAGAGGGGTACTCGGGAGGCATCACCTCCACTGGAGGTGTCTGGTTATCTTTTTGTTTGTTTGTTTTTTTGAGATGGAGTTTCACTCTTGTCGCCTAGGCTGGAGTGCAATGGCGCGACCTCGGCTCACTACAACCTCTGCCTCCCGGGTTCAAGTGATTCTCCTGCCTCAGCCTCCCTAGTAGCTGGAATTATAGGCGCCTGCCACCACACCCAGCTAATTTTTTGTATTTTTTTTTAGTAGGACGGGTGTTTCACTATGTTGGCCAGGCTGGTCTCGAACTCCTGACCTCAGGTGATTCACCCACCTCAGCCTCCCAAAAGTGCTGAGATTACAGGCGTGAGCCACGGCGCCCGGCTCTATGTTTGGTTATCTTCAAGCCTAGTGGTAGGTAAGTCTAACTTTCTGCATGCCTTAAATAGTTCATGGTAATTGCTTTTTCACTGAGGATGGTGGAAGGTAAAGAGTCCATTTTCAGGGAATCCTGTAGCAGCCCAGCTGCCTCCTGTATGTCTGTTTAATCAGGATTCCTGCTGGGCGCAGTTGCTCACACCTATAATCCCAGCACTTTGGCAGGCTGAGGTGGGAAGATCGTTTGAGCCCAGGAGTTCAAGACCAGCCTGGGAAGAAGACCTCGTCTTTACAAAGATTAAAAAATTAGCCAAGGATGGTGGCACGCACCTGTAGTCCCAGCTACTGGAGAGGCTAAGATGGGAAGATTGATTGAGCCTGGGAGGCAGAGGCTACAGTAAGCTGAGACCATGCCACTGCACTCAAACCTGAGTGACAGAGTGAGACTCTGTCTCAAAAAAAAAAAAAAAAAAAAAACCCCTGGGGCTCCTCTCGAGTTCCCGTTCCTTTTACCAAGAGAGCTCTGCAGAAGCCACAAGGCAAAGGTATGCAGCTGTCCACCCCCAGTCCTTTCATTCTCTGGAACCCCTGGATGTCATCTTGGCTGACCTGCTATACCCTGAAGAAGAAATTAAGCTGGAGCTCAAAACTGGGGTTCCAGTCCCTGCTCTGCCCCCAGCACCCACAGGCCTCCACAAAATAAAGATCTTGAAGCAGATGACGATTTCTCATTTCTGCTCCAGCTCTGAAAATGTATCTTTATGCATCCTTAGTCTACTATGCTCAGATACCGAATTCAGTTTCTGTTGCTTCTATTAACTAAATTTACATTAGCAAGAAATTATTTTTCAACACTCTACCTTATTTAAGTTCAAGCCTAATGAGTCAGCCAGCACTAACTAGCTTTGAGCTTTGACCGGTGGAAGAAACTATCATACTGACCTCTAACTGTCAAAGAAAGGACCAATCAAGTAGCGGGTTTTTCTGTTTTTCTGTGTGTGTTTTTTTAGTTTTAGTCTTTGGCTACTGGTCTGCCTAAGTCTTTGAAAACTCATTCACTTAGTTATTTGTTTAATTCAATGGCTGTGCTATAGACAATGTTTATGTCCTGTAAAATTCATATGTTGAAACCTAATCCCCAATGTGATAGCAGTTGGAGATGGGGCCTTTGGGAGGTGATTAAGTCATGGGGGTGGGGTTCCTCATGAGTGGATGAGTACCTTTGTAAAAGAAACCCCAGAGAGCTCCCTCGCTCCTTCTGCCACGAGAAGTGAAAAGAGGGCCTTTTATCAGCCAGGAAACAGGCCCGCACTAGACACCAAATCTGCCAGTATGCTGACACAGGACTTCCCAGCCTCCAGGACCAGGAGAAATAACTTCTGTTGTTTACAAGATACCCAGTTGATGGTATTTTGTTGTAGCAGGCCAAACGGACTAAGATGCGCTAACTTTCAATACAGCCCTGTTTCGTCGGCTAATAATTGTCTTCCAAAGTTTAAAATTAACAAATCAGTAATGATTCGCATATATAAAATCATACCAGCCAGGCGCAGTAGCTCATGTCTGTAATCCCAGCACTATGGGAGGCCGAGGCAGGAGGATCACCTGAGGTCAGGAGTTCAAGACCAGCCTGGTCAACATAGTGAAACCCCATCTCTATAAAAATACAAAAATTAGCCAGGCATGATGGCGGGTGCCTTTAATCCCAGCTACTTGGGATGCTGAGGCAGGAGAATTGCTTGAACCCGGGAGGCAGAGGTTGCAGAGAGCAGAGACTGCACCACTGCATTCCATCCTGGGCGACAGAGAAAGACTGTCTCAAAAACAAAACAAAACAAAACAAGAACGTTCTCAGTCTCTTTGGGAGCTGATTCCAACAGGATCTGAGCCCTGCAGGAGTCCTTCCTTCTCCCCTTCCACTCTCCTCCATTTAGCTTAAATCAGTGTTAATGTAAAGCTACTTGCTAACAGAACACATAACATCCTCCAGAGTCCTACTCAGGCAAGACCAGTTTAGAAGTGAGGTACTCACCAACACCTCTCAATTGTGGGCCAGACAAACATCTGGGGAGTGAGCTGAGCTAACTGCATTCCCTCCCAAAATAAAGTGATATACAACAAGGTTACTTAACATTCTGGCAGTTCCGGGCTTCTGTTCAAAGAAATCACCCCTTATCACACAAGATAGAGGATTTCAGGGGCATGGGTCTCACTGCTGTTAAGAGCCTGAGTTAGGGTCTCAATAACTGCAGGTCAGGCCAGCAGCAGAAAACGCAGCCTCGTTAAGGTGGATGAATGAACAGATAAATTAGACGCGAACTAGATAAAATGCTGGAAAGGTAGAAAGGGCGGGAAGGGGATCTTGTCTCAGGAGTCTGTTGTGTTTTCTGCTTTGGGTGAAAAGAAATCAAAGGGGCAGGGCCCACACCTTTCCCTTCCTCAAATGCCCATCTGAGGAACTCATGCCAGAAACCATCCGTGAAAGGGCTTTTTCATCATTTCTTGGTCAGCAATAAACCACCTGTGACAAGTTTTTAAAGTTTTCTCTTTGTACCTGGGATGCTGTGCTTGGGAAATAAGCCAGATCACGCTCAGTAGCCTTGAATTCTTGTCACAAGCAGGATACACACCAATCATCAGAGCACGTACAATACGAGGCGGGAATGCGACATCTGATAAAAGGGGTTATTTGGTGGCATTCAGTAAGATAAATACTCAAGCTCACAAAGAGTCACCGGTCAGCCCTAATCCAGCCTTTCAAAATTATAAATCTATCCAAAGACACACGGTTTTCTTCACTCAATAAGAAAATACATTCAAATGCACCAGACAGTGGTTGCAGATTCAAATGACGACAGGGGTTGGGAGAGGAGCAGACAGGAGTAGGGCAGAGCCATGTGGGGGTCAGAAGAAAACTGAGGTAGCAGCTGCCCAGCCTGGCCAACCATTGCCAGGTAGAAGTTGGGCCCACTATTTCCAGACCTGATCTTTCTTGAGAAAAGCTAATTTTTATATAAAATCAAGTGATTTTTAAATACTGCTTCAATTTTTTTTTTTTTTTTAACACAGCATGAAACAAACAAAAGACAGCCCGCCAGGAATCTGCGGAAGAGACAGTTGCATGAAAGGTCACTTCTTGCTGGACGCAGTGGCTCATGCCTGGAATCCCAACACCTTGGGAGGCTGAGGTGGGTGGATCACCTGAGGTCTGGAGTTCAAGACGAGCCTGGCCAACATAGTGAAAATCCATCTCTACTAAAAAAAGTACAAAACATTAGCTGGGCGTGGTGGTGGGCGCCTGTAATCCCAGCTACTCAGGAGGCTGAGGCAGTGGAATTGCTTGAACCCGGGAGGCGGAGGTTGCAGTGAGCTGAGATCATACTACCGCACTCCAGCCTGGGCAACAGAGCAAGACTCTGTCTCAAATAAATAAATAAATAGTCACTTTTTGATCCAAATGTCTTATACTTGAAACTGAACTTCCTATCACTTGACTCTGATAAAAATAAATACTTAAGAAGAAAGAACAGCATCATCTTCCTAAAATGTGATCATTAAGAAATGACTATTTATGGGCCGGGCACGGTGGCTCACGCCTGTAATCCCAGCACTTTGTGGGGCCAAGGAGGGATCACTTGAGGTCAGGAGTTCAAGACCAGCCTGTGCAACATGGTGAAACTCCGTCTCTACTAAAAATACAAAAAAGTAGCCAGGCATGGTGGCACACGCCTGTAATGCCAGCTACTGGGGAGGCTGAGACAGAAGACTCACTTAAAGCCGGGAGGCGGAGGTTGCAATGAGCTGAGATTGTGGCACGGCACTCCAGCCTGGGCAACAGAGTGAGACTTCACCTCAAAACAAACAAATAAATAAACTAAAAATACAAAATTATCCGTGCATGGTGGCGTGTGCCTCTAGTCCCAGCTACCCTGGAGGTTGAGGCAGGAGAATCGCTGGAACCCAGGAGGTGGAGGTTGCAGCGAGCCAAGATTGCGCCACTGCACTCCAGCCTGGGTGACAGAGCAAGACTCTGCCTCAAAAAAGAAAAAGGAAAAGAAAAAAAAGTAATGACTATTTATTAACTCCATTCTGAGCCAACACTAATACCACACGGTACAGAGCTTTTGCCTCGATGGCCCAGGGATAAGCTAACACCAAGGGAGGCACATCTGACAGTTTCCTACAGTGTCTGTACAACACTGTCCAGCCCTGCTCAAACAGCCCCCACTGTCTTCCTCTGAACAACCACAGTCCTTCGGTGGTTAATCAATAACACGGATGGAGGAGGTCCTCTACAGTTCCTGACCTCTGTCCTTTGACCTTACCCCTTGGGTCCAAGGTCATGGCAACGTGGTGGTAAAACTCCAGCACCCTCCTAAATCTTTCTGCTTCACACTCCGAGCTCATTTGGGTACACATCTGAATGCTGTCATTGTCTGGACCTGAGGCTGAGGCTCAGACTATGCCCAGGCATTGAGGGGAACTGCATACATCTTATGGTTCACCAAGAATGTGCTCATAAAAAAACAAACCAACCGACCTCGTAGCTGCAGAAGGACCACAAGATTGCCTGCCCTCTCCGGCGCCATGTACTTGAGCTCCCTGGCAGTTTTTACACTCACATTCAGCAACAAGGTCAAGACGACGCAAAAGGAGACAACTAGGACCTTTCACACACATGGTCACAGATGTGCAGAGAGAATATGGAAGGCAACACATCATGGCATGATTTACGATAACCAAAAGTGGGAAACCTCCTAAATGGTAAGCTTGGGAGACAGAACAAACAATCTGTGGTGTACGTAGGCAGAAGAATATTGTATAGCCATTAAAAATCCTCTTATTGGCCCAGTGCAGTGCTTAAGCCTATAATCCCAGCACTCTGGGAGGCTGAGGCAGGACAACTGCTTGAGTTCTGGAGTTTAAGATTGGCCTGGGCAACATAGCAAGACCCCCATTGCTACAATAAAATACAAAAATTATCCAGGTCTGGTGGCATGCGCCTCTCATCCCAGCTACTTGGGAGGCTGAGGCGAGAGGACTGCTTGAGGCCAGGAGGTCGAGGCTTCAATGAGCCAAGATTGCACCACTATATTCCAGCCTGGGCAATACAGCAAGATCCTATCTCAGAAAAATAAGTAAAACACACTAAAAAAGAAACAAATTCTGTCACTTGCAGCAACATGGATGGAACTGGAAGTTGTTACGTGAAACATGCTCATTTTAATTTTCCTTTCTAAGGGATGAATCCGAATGAGGTTGGCAGTAAAGGCAAGATACTCAGAAGGTAGGCTGTCAGGGTCTGGTAGAAAAAGGCTTATTTTCACCAAACTCGGAAGCTTCCCCAGATGAGAAAAGAGGGAAGCATTTTGCAGATGTAGATGTAGGCTGAGGTGGGTGGGTCACAAGGTCAGGAGTTTGAGACCAGCCCGGCCAATATGGTGAAATCCCATCTATACTAAAAATACAAAAATTAGCTGGGTATGGTGGCATGCACCTGTAGTCCCAGCTGCTCGGGAGGCCAAGGCAGGAGAATCACTTGAACCCAGGAGGGGGAGGTTGCAGTGAGCCAAGATCACGCCACTGCACTCCAGCCTGGGTGACAGAGCGAGAATCCGTCCCAAAAAATATATATATACATATTTTTTTTTTTAATGAAGGGTGCGGGTCATTCTAATACACGCAAATAATTATCTCTGCAAGGATACTCAGATATTAATAACAGTGGGTGCCTCACAGGAAGAAGCCTGGGAGAATGGAAGTCAGGGAAGGAGAGAGACGGGCTTCTCACTCTGTGCCACGAGCATGTGCTAGCCACGCAGATACTCTGCATGTTACCTCACGCTGCTGATGCATTGCTCTGGAATTATTCAGCTATTCAACGCAGGGTGAAATACGGCAAGCAGCTTTCATTCGTACACACACATGTGCATCCATGTGCACACACATACTCATACGGTACATGGGCAAATACATCACACACACACACACACACACATATGCCTGCACACAAGCATAAGTCCAAAGAAATGTGAAAGTCATATGACTTTCTTTTAGTTTATTTTTTTGAGACAGTCTCGCCCTGTTGCCCAGGCTCAAGTGCAGTGGTGCAATCTCAGAAAGCCATGTGACTTTCTAAAGGACGTTACTTAATTCACCCTCCTTCCTGTTCAATTATGCATACTACAGCATGATTCTGTACTGGTCCTCTCTCTCTCTCTCTCTATATATATATATACACACACACACAAAGTAAATATTATTTTATATATTATGTCAATATTTATTTAAATTATATTTGTTTACATTATATATTTATATAATATAGTTTACATAATATATATTTGTTTACATAACATATATTTATATAATATGTAAACATTTACATATTATATAAATATAAATGTGCATGTCTTACATATTATATAAATACACATAAAATAAAATAAAAATATATATATATTTAAATATGCATGTATTTAGAAGGAGTCTGAGAAAATCTATACCAGAACATAAACAGTAGTAGTTAAAGCCAGGTGGTAAAAATCACAAGTTATTTTTTATCTTCTTTTTGATTCTATAATTCCTCCCTTTTCTGTAGTGAAGACATTAGTACTTGTGATTTTAAAAGCTTTTTTGGCCAGGCGTGGTGGCTGACACTTACAATCCTAGCACTTTGGGAGGCCAAGGTGGGTGGATCATTTGAGGTTAGGAGTTCGAGACCAGCCTGGCCAACATGGTGAAACCCTGTCTCTACTAAAAATACAAAAATTAGTCAGGCATGGTGGTGGGTGCCTGTAGTCCCAGCTACTCAGGAGGCTGAGGCAGGAGAATGGTTTGAACCCGGGAGGTGGAGATTGTGGTGAGCCAAGATCACACCACTGCACTCCAGCCTGGATGACAGAGTGAGACTGTCTCAAAAGCACCCGGCCAAAAAAAAAAAATTTTTTTTAATATGAAAGAGAATTCATGGAAAAGACAAGTGAATGAGCCATGGACAGAGCTGATCCTAGCTGCTTGCAGGACAGCACCTCCTGGCTCACACCAAGAAACAAAGGCTTGGAAAGTTGCATTATCACCATGGCCCCCACTCCCACTCTCCACCACCCCCCACCCCCGACACCCCACTCTCAACGCTGTGGAACATCCTGGAAATGGTGGGATGTTGTCAGGGCCGAGGCCGGCTGGCTCCAGCATCTGAGCAGTGCTCCTCCGGGTCCGACTGTATCCATTTCATTTCCCTGGTGAGTTACTGTACGGTGGCAGGGAGGGCCCAGCGCCCCCAGGCTGTAATCAATAGCTGAATAAAGACACTTCAAGGTTCCCAAACTGGAATGTACACAGGAAACCAATTTAGGAAATCCTGCTTTCTGTTACAGGAAATGAATCCTACGCCAACTGGTAGAAATTACTCCAGCAGCTCCCAAGTAAAATGCATACTGGTTTCTATACATCTTCCATAAACTGACCTTGCCTAGACTAGCAATGTTTTATTGATATTGAATTTCAAAGGCATGATTCTAGAGCCAGCCAAGTCTATGTGGAATCCTACAGGGACTTGGAAACAGTACGACTTTCTGAAAGATTTCACTTGAACTAGATTTAGCCTCCTTTGAGCCTCATGAGGCATTTAGATAAACCTATTTGTATTTGGCAGTAGTTTAGAAGGCTGATCAGGAAGACATTAACAACGACTATATCTTTAGTAAGATTATGGGTTACTTTTTACTTTTCTGATAATGCATTCAAGTGTTCTGCTATAGCCATAAAATAACTATGCAATGCAAAATCATAAAAGTTGTTAAAAAACAAACAAAAAACACACATACACGCAACGCCGGGCGCAAGGGCTCACGCCTGTAATCCCAGCACTTTATGAGGCCAAGGCGGGCGGATCATGAGGTCAGGAAATCGAGACCATCCTGGCTAAAACAGTTAAACCCCATCTCTACTAAAAATACAAAAAAATTAGCCGGGCGAGGTGGCGGGCGCCTGTAGTCCCAGCTACTGGGGAGACTGAGGCAGGAGAATGGCATGAACCTGGAAGGCGGAGCTTGCAGTGAGCTGAGATTGCACCACTGCAGTCCAGACTTGGCGACAGAGCAAGTCTCCGTATCAAAAAAAAAAAAAACCACACACACACAGCAAAAAGGTAACACTAGCCTCTGAAGACACCAAAGACCAAAGGAAAAGTAGTTCTTTTTTTAATCTCAATCATGATTCAGAATCTTAGAAAAACAAGACCAATCTGAATTCAAGTGCAATTCATCCACAGAAGAGATAAAGTACCATGAGAAAAAGGGGCCGAGAAGCACAAAGCATTCCATGACACATTTACCCTCACGGAAAAATCTTGGCACAGCCCTAAAACAAATACATCCAAGTCCAGTGGGAACAGAGGAGCGGGCGACAGGCGTTAAAGCCTCCAGAGATGCCGACATGAGCATCAGGGGTCTCGGGCAGGACTTGCTTCTCAGACCATCAGCATCTGGAGCTTGCTCAAATTTGAATTCTGCCAGGCACAGTGGTTACGCCTGTAATCCCAGTACTTTAGGAGGCCAAGGCAGGTAGATCGCTTAAGGTCAGGAGTTTGAGACCAGCCTGGCCAACATGGTGAAAACCCTGTCTCTACTAAAAATACAAAAATTAGCCAGGAATGGTGGCGCATGTCTGTAATCCCAGCTATTTTGGGAAGTTGAGGTACAAGAATCGTTTGAACCCAGAAGGTGGAGGCTGCAGTGAGCCGAGATCACACCACTGCACTCCAACCTGGGTGACAGAGCAAGAAAAAAAAAAAAAAGTCTTGGCACGGTGGCTCATGCCTGTATTCCTAGCACTTCGGGAGGCCGAAGGATCACTGAGGTCAGGAGCTCAAATAAAATAAAATAAATTTGAATTCCATCAAATACCCACAGGTTACTGGTTCCCAGTCCATAGCTACCAAAAATATGGCCCTCTCTGACATCGTTATCCCATAGTATCATTCCCAAAGGGAAAAACAGACTAAACCTGCCAAGCCACAGAAAGAAGAAATGATGACAAACCTGGTCACTTACTACGGCACATGTCCAAGTAGATTAGGACAATCACCCAAACCTACCCTCCCTCCCCCTCTGTCTTTCTGCACACAATTCCCACCTCAGAAGCTGGCCAGGGGGTGCAACATTTTTCACTCCTAAAAAGCCTGGTTCAAATGTCAACAGCCACAGATGAACTGGGTTTGATAGCTTGAGCTGTTCCACAAACACCCTGCAGACTGGAAGGAGGAGTCTCCCAGGTGACAAATCCCGCCACCTAAAAAAGGGAGAAAGCAGCACCGGGACAGGGAAGGTGACACTCAAGTGTTATTTCATTTGTGAACTTTGGAAAAGATTTTCACTGTGCCATCCCCCAACTGCCGGGAACCGCAGGCTCACCGATACTTGCAAATTAGTCCGGAACTTTAGGAGCCCCATTCTTCCTAAAATGAATTTAAAAAATAATTGGGATTCCTCCCGATGTTGGTAGAAGAGTTAAATGGTTAAAAAAAAAAAAATTCTGGGAAGCACTCTGGCCATAGTTACCATGAGCCTTACACTCATTTAAAGCCGGGCATGGTGGCGCATGCCTGTAGTCCTGACTACTCAGGAGGCTGAGGTGGGAGGATGGCTCGTACCCAGGAGTTCAAGGCTGCAGTGAGCCACGATTGCACCTGTCAAGAGCCGCTGTACTACTCCAGCCTCGGCAACATAGTGAGACCCCATCTCTAAAAAAAAAATACTCAGCCGGGCGCGGTGGCTCAAGCCTGTAATCTCAGCACTTTGGGAGGCCGAGACGGGCTGATCACGAGGTCAGGAGATCGAGACCATCCTGGCTAACACTATGAAATCCCATCTCTACTAAAAAAAAATACAAAAAAACTAGCTGGGCGAGGTGGCAGGCGCCTGTAGTCCCAGCTACTTGCGAGGCTGAGGCAGGAGAATGGCGTAAACCCGGGAGGCGGAGCTTGCAGTGAGCTGAGATCCGGCCACTGTACTCCAGCCTGGGTGACAGAGCGAGACTCCGCCTCAAAAAAAAAAAAAAAAATTCATTCATTTTGACCCACAAGATATATGACTGCCTACTCAGGGCCTCACAACTGTGGGGGTTCCATGGCACAGATCTGGAGGCACAGCAAGCCTAAGTAACTGCCCAAGTGTGGAGCTGGATCCCAGGAGTGAGTCACACGCTATATACTGTGTCACACAAGCCTCCTCCCCAGGGTCCTGGGGCTGCTGTCTTGTTCAGCACTGTCCTCGCAGTGCTAGTCTACTCAAAAGTATCTCTTGAATTCACAAACCCAATCACGCCACTTCTAGAATTAGAAGGTTTAAGGATGTTCGTTGCAAAATACTTATAAATATCGTTGCTAAAAATTAGGAATAACCTAAGTTCCTACAATATGAGAAGTTTCAATTATGAGAATAGTTAAGATATTATAATGGGCACATGCACAGGTAGCAATTCTTAAAGAATGTTTTTAATAATATTCAAGATGGTTGGAAACAGAAATGATAAAATAGTAAGTGAAAAAAGGAGGATACAAACTATACCTATAGGAAAATTCACATTTTAAAAAGTAAATTAAGATATTGAAAGGTGGCCAGGTGCTGCGGCTCACGCCTAAAATCCCAGCACTCTGAGAGACGGAGCCGGGAAGATCGTGCCACTGCACTCCAGCCTGGGCGACAGAGCAAAACAAAAACAAACAAACAAACAAACAACACCTCAACAAAAAGACAAATAGACCAAGTAAAAATGGGTAAAGGATATGGATAGACATTTTTCCAAAGAAGATATATAAATGGCCAATAAGTACATGAAAAGATGTTCAACATTAGGAGCCATCAGGAAAACACAAATCAAAACCACAATGAGATACCGCTCCACACTGACTAGGACGTCCAGAATCCAAAGAACTGACAGTAACAAGTATTGACCAAGATGTGGAGAAATGGAAACTGTCATACGTTGCTGGTAGATACATAAAACGGTGCAGCCACTTTTAGAAAACAGATCCTCAAAAGGTTAACTATAGAGTCACCATAGGACGCTGCCAACCCACTTCTAGGCATATACCCAAGAGAAACAGAAATCTACACCCACTCAAATACTTGTACACAATTGTTCATAGCAGTATTATCCACAATAGACAAAAAAAAAAACCCAAACATGCATTAATTGATGAACGGATAAATAAAATGTAATATAGCCATAAACAGATTATTATTCAGTTATAAAAAGGAATGAAGCATTGATGCATGAATATGCACGGATGAATCTTGAAAACATTACACTAAGTAAAAGAGGCCGATCACAAAAGGCCACCTATTGTATGGTTCCAGTTATTTGGAGTGTCTGTCACAGGCAAATCTATAGAGATAGAAAGTAGATTAGTGGGTGCTTTAGGGCTGGAGGAATGAGGAAGAGAAGGGGGTACAGCAGGAAAGTGGGTACAGAATTTCCTTTGTGGTGATAAAAATACCCTAATTTGATTGTGATGATGGTTGTAAAAAAAAAAAAAAAAAAAATCCCCAAATATACTAACTATACTAAGAAGACATACTGACCAACACAGTGGCTCACGCCTATAATCCCAACACTTTGGGAGGCCAAGGCAAGTGGATCAACTGAGGTCAGGAGTTCGAGACCAGCCTGGCCAACATGGTGAAACCCCACCTCTATTAAAAATACAAAAAATTAGCCAGGTGAGGTGGTGGGTGCCTGTAATCCCAGCTACTCAGGAGGCTGAGGCAGGAGAATCGCTCGAACCGCGGAGGCAGAGGTTGCAGTGGGCCGAGATCATGCCACTGCACTCCAGTCTGGGCAACAGAGTGAAACTGTATCCGGGGAAAAAAAAATAAAATAAAAAAGTCATACTTTAAATGGGTAGATTGTAAGGAATGTGTTTATCTTAATTAAGATCTTAATTATTTACATCTTTTTTAAAGAATGTGGTTTAAATGGGACCTTGTGCCCCTGTTATGCTGGCCTTCTGAGTTACAAAACAAAATCTCTAACTTTCCTAATTCAGGCTATACCTCAAGTCCAAGGCTATTCTTTTTAGAGGAAGAGCAATTCTTTCTTGTATTTGAAAATGTGTCTCCCAGCAGCCCCGCACCATCCTGGCTCCTGTCTGCCCTGACACATGGTTTCCTTAGAAAATGCCTAATTCCAGCACAGAGAAAACAAGCAGGGCCTCCCCAGGCCTTGCCACACCTGCCCAGATTTACCTCATCCGGGCTGGATGCCTGGTACACGCGGCAGGAGTCTTCGTACTGCTTCTCGGCCTCAGCCTGGTCGGTCACACCGTTGGACTCGTACACAGGAGTCACGTTGTGGCAGAGCGCGATGGCCTTCACGGCTTCGTGCACGCGGCTACTCATGGTCCGCCGGACTTTGGTGGTGAGCGTCGGGCCCTTCTGAGCAGGTGGGTCCTGGGATTGCTACAGGAAGGAGAAATGAATAAAGAAGATGACCAGAGGCAGGAATGATTTGGAGAGTGTGGAAGAACAGCCGTGCAGCTATTGCTTTTCTTCTACTGTTCCAACACACAGAACTCTTAGGTATATCTACGATGATATTGCAAATAAATGGCATGCAATTTTCAGGGTTTGTCATTTATGCTTGGCAAAAAAAATAAAAAATAAAAATAAAAAATAAACAGAGGAAAAAATTACAATTTAATGAACGAAAATGATTCTACCTGCAGACTGAGTGAATCTATCTTCCCTGGGGTGGTGTCAGGGGCTTTTTATTTAATTTATTTTTTTCTTTTTGAGACAGTCTCACTCTGTTGCCCAAGATGGAGTGCAGTGGCACGATCTTGGCTCACTGCAAGCTCCACCTCCCGGGTTCATGCCATTCTCCTGCCTCAGCCTCCCCAGTAGCTGGGAATACAGGCGCCCACCACCACGCCCGGCTAATTTTTTCTATTTTTAGTAGAGATGGGGTTTCACTGTGTTAGCCAGGATGGTCTCGATCTCTGGTGTCAGGGGCTTCTGACAGAATGAGGACCCCACTGCACTGAAAGGGATCCCGGTAGTTCAGAGCAGGGCTTCCCCACTTGGGTACACCTATGTTGGGGGACATTATAGGGTGTTCAGCAGCATCCCTGTCCTCCAGTCACCAGATGCGCTGGCTGCCAGCAGCACTCCCCTAGTTGTGACAAGAGATGTCACCAAATGTCCACTGGAGGCCAAAATCATCCTCGGCTTAGAACCACTGTTTAAGCTCACAATCTTCTTGGTTTACAACAGAAGGCAACAACCTCATCGGGTACCCTATGCAAGTAACAACCATCAACAACAAGCAACCCAGGGCAGTCCAGCGAGGCGTCAGCAATAGCCGGAGGAAACCTTGGCTGGATGGGACTCACTGCAAAATGGCACCTGGCCCTCCACTGAAGCCAGACTTTCAGGAGTAATGGTAACTGTGCTCAAGTTTTGCCTTGCAGGCTGACTTTAGACCCCGGCTCTTGCCTGAGAGGCAGCTCCATGGCACACACTGGCCTTCTCCATCCCTTCCTTTACAACTGGCAACACAGCTCAGCCTCTGAAGGGCCAGGAATGGGTTAAGTCCTGGAAAAATGGTTTTGAGCAACATGGTAAAAAGAGCACTGAAGGGTAACCAAACCTGAGCCTTATTCTTGGATGGGTGGTAAGCAGCTAGGAGACCTGCAGCAAGCGATGCCTGTTCTCTGAGCGTTTCCTGTCAATGAGAGGAGTGAGCTAGAGGTGGTTTTCAATCCATGCTCCACACTGAGCCCCAGGAATCCTGAGAAACCCACTCAGCACCACCAACTGCAGCAGGATGGGAAACGCCATCTGCAGCTCCGTTCCTGTGCCACACATCAGGTGCCACCTATGTTTTCTTTATTTTTGAGATATGAGTCTCACTCTGTCACCCAGGCTGGAGTGCAGTGGCGTGATCTCAGCTCACTGCAATCTCCCCCTACTGGGTTCAAGTGATTCTCCTGCCTCAGCCTCCCGAGTAGCTGACATTACAGGCACCCGCCACCAAGCCCTGCTAACTTTTGTATTTTCAGTAGAGACGGGGTTTCACCATGTTGGCCAGGCTGGTCTCAAACTCCTGACCTCAAGCGATCCGCCCACCTCAGCCTCCCGAAGTGCTGGGATTACAGGTGTGAGCTACCGTGCCTGGCCCCTACCTAGGCTTCCTTTGAAGAAAGGGTTCTACTGCTTTAGAATATAATGAAAATTAAGATTACTGCGGGGGGCGGGTAAGGAAAGGCACTTAACAATCTACGGCTCATTGTTCAACACAAGCCAAATGCCCTCGCATCTGATCAACACCTGCCTGCGTCTCCAGCTGTTCCTCATGTCATCTTCCTCCTGTTCCCTCCACTCCAGCCATGCTGGCCTTTCTGTTCTTTGGGCACTGCCAAGCTTCTTCCTGCCTGAAGGCCTCTGCCCTGGCCATGCCCTCTGCCTGGAACCCCATCCCCCAGCTCACTGCAGGGCTGGCTTGCTCAGTCTCATCATTCAGGCCTCAATTCAACTTTACCTCCTCAAAGAGGCTCTCCCTGGGCCCCCCAGTTCATGGCACTCCACTTGCCTTCCCATTGCAAGTCACGTTTCAGCAACACCGTGTGTTACTCTCTTCATTGTCTGAATTGGCCTATTTACCTGACGGTTCCCTCTCACTAGACCACAGAAACAGAAGGCTCACCTGAGTGAGTTACTCATCACTGTATTCTAGTACCCAGGGCTCTGTCTGGCATGCAACAGATATTTGCTGAACAATTAAATTAATAACTTAATATTCCCAAGGTGGTGGTGGGGAGTCCTCAATTGACATGAATTTTTTTTTCATTTTCAAGAAGAAACAACTATGAAATCAACATCAGTTTCAGATTTTACATCACAGATTTAGACAAACCTACAACAGTCTTATTGAATCCACAGCTAACTGAATCATGGAGGCTAGAAATGTGTATGGAGTTACCAGATTCTACATTCTATTAAAAACATACTCATCTAACGGGAGAGAAGTGATCGGATCCTTTAAAATGAGTCGCACTTTACACCCATGACACCCGATTGCCCAAAATAGAGAACAGATGGGTTACAAGAAACAAGAAAATGACTTTCATTTAATTTTTTAATACTATTTTTAGTAGTAGCATTAGACTCCTCAGGTAATTAGACAATTACTAAATTATTCTGGTCACTGTGGGGACACAGTGCTCTGGCTTCCTGCTCTGTTAACCTCTGGTGTCAGCAGCACACGAGTTTCACTTCCAGGCCAAAGGGCACTGCATGGTAACAATAATTAGAGTAATGAATCAGAACTCCGGTTTAAATGAATCATTATTTGCCGAGTGCTTTTAATTATAAAGAATTTAACTCTAAAATTATAAAGAAAAGATTTACAAAAAGGTTCTCTATTGGAGAGACTAAATCGATAACTTTTTTTTTTTCAATTCTGTAATTTACGTTCTAGCCACGAACATGTGTCTTCATTTCTGTCCGCATTCCTCAGCACCTGGACCAAATCGTTATTTAACATTAGGTGCAATAACAAGACCTTTGACAAAGTAATTACTGTGGTTGGCAAGTTTCAGTAACCACGGGTTTAAATGAAAAGCTGTACTGAGGGCATCCTTCATGAACTTCTGGATTTTGTAAAGCAATCTGATTTCATGTCTACAAAAGTCAAACGCTTCCACTAATATTTCAAACATGGGATAACACAGAGCCACGGGATTTTGTATTCCAGGTGAAACAACTCCCAAGCGAGGCAAAAAGAGACCCACAGACGGTCAGAGGTTCACAAAGGCCTCACTTGTGGCTCAGGGGACCATCTGACAATGAATGAACTGGAAGACAACTATGATAGCCTGACCAACATCACAGGCCACAGGTTCAATGCCTCCACCCACGTATCTTTATTTCTCGCTTAAATTAATACTTTCCCACCTTTCCTACTAAAATGTTCCAGGAAGGAGAGGAAATAGTCATTGGTGCTGAAACTGCTTCTTTTAATTGTCAAATAAAGTCTTATTTGCACACCAAACGGTCACGCACATACATCCTTAAGGCACTGAAACTGACCAGGGGCTGTGTTTGGGTGATGCCTGTCTTAGGTCCGGTCTTCAAACATCCTCACATTCCCCATATGGAAGAGTTTCACATTGTACAGTGTTTATCTCTAACCTCCTCCCCATAGGCCCTTTAACCTACACACATTTCTTCTTACTTAAAAAATACCAGGGGAAAACAAAAACAGATGTGGCATCCACAGAGGCAGGTTATGACTCTTTCTGCCCTGGGGAAAAACCACTGGTCCCCTTATGGAGGGAGGGAGGGCAGAACAGCTCCACACAAGGTCAGAAGTGACTTCAGAACAAGCACAGGTCACTACTGGGAGAGGAATTAAGATCTCCAAATACAAAGGGCCCTGACTTGGGCCGCTGGGTGGGTGTCTCAGATCCTATAAAGCCCCCAAGTCATTTATAGCATCCCAGCCAATAA
Source organism: Theropithecus gelada (assembly GCF_003255815.1). Taxonomy (NCBI): domain Eukaryota; kingdom Metazoa; phylum Chordata; class Mammalia; order Primates; family Cercopithecidae; genus Theropithecus; species Theropithecus gelada. The sequence goes on along the minus strand of NC_037678.1, from coordinate 50,904,664 downwards.
ATGAGACACCAAGGCAGGGAAAATAGGCTTCCCTTTCCCATGAGTAATCCACAGCTAGGGCCATTTCCCGACAAGAACTCCAGCCTGTATTACAGAAAAGATTAATACAAAAATTAAACGTTGAGTCACCAGGAACGCCAATTTTCTTTCCAAATGCAGTTAAAACCTCACCACATATGGGCATGCATACTATTAATGGATATTAGGAATGGGCTGCAGTTGATTGAAATACACTTTTTTTTTTTTTTTTTTTTTTTTGAGACAGGGTCTCACTCTGTTGCCCAGGCTGGAGTGAAATGGCATGATCACAGCTCACTGCAGCCTCAACCCTCTGGGCTCAAGTAATCCTCCCACCTCAGCCTCCTGAATACCAGGACCACAGGCATGCACCACCATGCCCAGCCTTTTTTTTTTTTTTTTTTTTTTTTTGGTAGAGAGGTAGAGATAAGGTCTCCCTTTATTGCCCAGGCTGTTTTCTAACTCCCAGGCTCAAGCCAACCTCCTGTCTCGGCCTCCCAAAGTGCTGGGATTACAGGTGTGAGCCACTGTGCCCAGCCAGAAATACACTATTAAAGATAAGGAATTTCTGTCATAACCCTAACCTGCCACCTCAAAAAAGCTCAGAGCTGATGACTCATTCACCTCAAAGGGCCACCATCACAAAGACAGGCTCAGAGCTACTACCTCCAAATGAATCAGCTGAGCTACAGGCTGATTAAGTGACTGAGTAAATCCAGTGTTTACTGTTTTAGAGCAGACATCATCATGCAAGACAAAGTCAATAAATTTCAATGTACCCATATACCACCATCATTCTCAACTTGGATGATTTTGCCCCTCGTTTGGTCATGTCTGGACACACAGTTGGTTGTCACAACGGTGAGGGGACGGGGTGCTACAGGAATCTGTAGCGTGCTGCCAAACCTCCTACAAGGCACAGGACAGCCTTCCATGACAAAGAATAATCGAGCCCCAATACATCAATAATGAGAAGCCTGATAGCCACTGAAACTGTAAATCCAGGGCTAGGACCAGGGCGAGTTAGTGCAGCTGAACTGCGCTAGCACCAGGTTGGATCTTGCCTTCATTTAAAATTTCAGTATTTTGTTCTTCATGAATTTTTTGCACTTGAGTTTTTAAAATACTGCACTGCGCCAGGTGCGGTGGCTCACGCCTGTAATCCCAGCACTTTGGGGAAAGACAAGTGGATCACCTGAGATCAGGAGCTCGAGACCAGCTGGCCAACAGAGTGAAACCCCGTCTCTACTAAAAACACAAAAATCAGCCAGGCATGGTGGCAGACGCCTGTAATCCCAGCTACTGGGGAGGCTGAGGCAGGATAATTACTTGAACCTGGGAGGCGGAGGTTGCAGTGAGCTGAGATCGCGCCACTGTACTCTAGCCTGGTTAACAGAGCAAGACTCTGTCTCAAAAAAAAAAAAAAAAAATTCACCAAAATGTGATTTGTTTTATTTTATTTTTGGCACCCGGTTGAATTTGCTATGTGAGTTCCTCACTTATCTTACTCTCTGGACTGTGTTATGAAACCATTAAAAACCTTGACAAGAGTGAAAAGAAGGAAATTAAACAGTGTTATTCTGGCAGTGGTTCTTAACCAGGAATAACCAGTAAAGATTTTTCAAAATATACACGCCAGGTGCAGTGGCTCACGCCTGTAATCCCAGCACTTTGGGAGGCTGAGGTGGGCGGATCACCTGAGGTCAGGAGTTCGAGATCAGCCTGGCCAACATGGTGAAACCCTGTCTCTACTAAAAATATAAAACTTAGCTGGCGTGGTGGCAGGCATCTGTAATCCCAGCTACTCAGGAAGCTGAGGCAGGAGAATTTCTTGAACCCACGAGGCAGAGGTTGCAGCGAGCCAAGATCACACCACTACACTCCAGCCTGGGCAATAAGATCGAAAACTCTGTCTCAAAAAAAAAAGATTATTAAGAATATGCAAGGCCGGGCGCGGTGGCTCAAGCCTGTAATCCCAGCACTTTGGGAGGCCGAGACGGGCGGATCACGAGGTCAGGAGATCGAGACCATCCTGGCTAACACGGTGAAACCCCGTCTCTATTAAGAAATACAAAAAACTAGCCGGGCGAGGTGGCGGGCGCCTGTGGTCCCAGCTACTCGGGAGGCTGAGGCCGGAGAATGGCGTAAAAACCCGGGAGGCGGAGCTTGCAGTGAGCTGAGATCCGGCCACTGCACTCCAGCCTGGGTGACAGAGCAAGACTCCGTCTCAAAAAAAAAAAAAAAAAAAGAATATGCATACTTAAGATCCAGACCCAAAGAATGCAGTAGAGCCCAGGCATATATTTATATTTATATTTTTTAAACTTTACAGGCAATTCTGGTGGTCAACTCCAGTTAAAAAAGAAAGGAAATATGATGGGTTCTCATTGAAAAGAAAACACACACAGGGAGAACCAAAGAACACATCTATCCAGACACACAAAGGCAGAACATTTGGCGTTTTGTCCACCCAGGTGTTAATACTGGTTACTGCTGAATGATGTGAATACAGGTGAATTCAATGTTTTGTCTTTGTGCTTGGCTGTATGATTTTTTCTGCAAAAAAACTTTCATACTTTTTTTATGAAAAGTTTTTTGAATGAGTAAAAAATGAAATAGGCTCCATGTCCCAGAGAAAACTACACTGACAAAAAAAAAAAAATTCTTCCTCAAGAGAACATAAACTCGGTGGCTCACGCCTGTAATCCCAGCACTTTGGGAGGCCATGGCAGGCAGATCACAAGGTCAGGAGATCGAGAACATCCTGGCTAACATGGTGAAACCTCGTCTCTACTAAAAATACAAAAAATTAGCTAGGCGTGGTGGCGGGCGCCTGTAGTCCCAGCTGCTCGGGAGGCTGAGGCAGGAGAACGGTGTGAACCCGGGAGGCGGAGCTTGCAGTGAGCCAAGATCGCGCCACTGCACTCCAGCCTGGGCGACAGAGTGAGACTCCATCTCAAAAAAAATAAATTAATTAAAAATAAAAATAAAAACTACAGAATCATATGCTTAAAAGAGCAAATTTTATGGTTTTTAAATTGTATCTCCATTTTCATTAAAAGTACTAGTAAATGGTCAGGCATGGTGGTTCAAGCCTGTAATCCCAGCACTTTGGAAGGCAGAGGCAGGCAGATCATCTGAGATCAGGAGTTCGAGGCCAGCCTGGCCAATATAGTGAAACCCCGTGTCTACCAAAAATCCAAAAAAAAAAAAATTAGCCGGGTGTGTTGGCACATGCCTGTAATCCCAGCTACTTGGGAGGCTGAGGCAGGAGAGTCTCTTGAACCCGGGAGGCGGAGTTTGCAGTGAGCCAAGACAGCACCACTATACTCCAGCCTGGGGCGACAGAGTGAGACTCCGTCTGAAAAAAAAAAAGTACCAGTAAATGAATAATCCAGGGGAAAAATTATCACAAGTCCTTAGCTGGTTATGGTTTTCTCTCCTAATGTGTTGGCCATTTTCTTACTGTTTACTTGGCCTTGTATTAATAATCTGAAGCTTTCCTGCAGGAATATTTTAAAACCACTTGCTCTCTTTATGAGGCCAGTTTAGTTCAATCACATCCTTAGAACAAGTCACCTGGACACTCATAAACTGTGGCCTACATTTCAACACTGGAAAAATAAACAACTGTAGAATTCCAGCCCCTTCCGCAGGACACCTCAAGGACCAGACCTGACAAGTACCTGTGTGATATATGGAGTGAGGGCCCCTGGGTCAACCTCAATACTATTAGCAAGATTTTAATTCTGCATTAATTTTAGAGATGAAATTGAAATGTAAAGAGGCGCTTCCTGTACCCCGGTGGGTCATCTTGCAAGCTCTGCCTTGGAGTCCACAGGTTTAGATACCCATGCTCTGAACAGAGGTGAACCTCAGTTTCAAAGCAGCTGTTCTCCAACACTACCGTCCTCTAGAAACACCTGGTTCACCTGTTAAAACTGCAGGTCTGGGCACAACTTGTGCTCCTGACTCTGGCGCAAATGATCTGGCCCAGGGGTTCCAAAGGCCATACTTTAAGAAACACTGGCTCGGGCATGGTGACTCACGTCTGTAATCCCAGCACTTTGGGAAACCAAGGCAGATGGATCACCAAGGTCAGGAGTTTGAGACCAGCCAGGCCAGCATGGTGAAACCCCGTCTCTACTAAAAATACAAAAATTAGCCGGGTATGGTGGCAGATGCCTGTAATCCCAGCTACTAGGAAGGCTGAGGCAGAGAACTGCTTGAACCCGGGAGGTAGAGGTTTCAGTGAGCCGCGATTGCACCACTGCACCTCAGCCTGGGCGACAGAGTGAGACTGTACTTCAAAAAAGAAAAAAAAGAAGAAAGAAAAGGAAGAAAGAACCACTGGTATAAGAACTCCTTACGAAGCTCTAAAGGTGGGAGGAGTGATGGCAATGGGTGCGGGGTGGTGGGCATATCCTAAGGTTAGATAGTTGGGATGGTTCCACAGCTGTAAATTTACTAAAAGTCACCACACTGTGTATTCAACATGGCTGAACTTTCAGGTATGTAAATCATCCCTCAATAAAACTGGTTTTAAAAAAGCATGCAAAAGCTTCCATATGTCCCATCACACACGTGTTCCTCTGCTTATGACAGGACTTTTAGACATCATGAGAGAAGGATGCACACAGCCTCACTTGGGTAGCTCTGTACTGGAATTCTGAGCTCACCCCAGCCTCGCAAAGACCTAACCCCACAACACACAGCTATCTGAGACTCAAGGCCGGGATGGGCAAACTGATTTACGAGCTTCCCCTAAGGAAAGAGTATGAGGCGGGGTTCACGGTAAGAAGTGTGGTTTTCTGAGTTTCAACACTTTACAGAGTGTTATCTGTGCCAAGCCAAAAATGAACCATAAAAGCTAAAATACACAAATATCCTGAGATGGGACGGCTTCCATAAACACCAGGAGCTCTTAAAAATACCAGCAACATGGCATGGGTGTAACTCCCACCGGATGTACACACCGCCACCTATGAAGCTGTCTAATATAATCATCAAGAGTCAGCAGAGCTGAGAGGGGCTGGGAGCAATACAGACATCCAGCTGGGTGCTGACATGCATGTGAGTTAGGTAGTGACAATCCAATCAATGAGCCCCCCAAGAAGGAGCCTGGTGCGCATTTGGGGTTGGTGATTCCGAGGGAAGGGTCTAACTTAAGACACAGAAACGAGGCAGCTCACCCTACCTGGAAGGCTGAACTGCAGGAAAGGGGAGGGGATGAAGGCTAAGGCTGGATCCCACTGGAAGTCTCAGGCCCCGCCACGGAGCTGATGGTACCAAGAGGCTCCCACGCTCCTGAGAGGAGAGCAAGAAGGAAAGCCGGGCAGCTACTGTGCAGGGGGTCATGGCAGACAGGCGAGGGAGGGGGTCACCTTGCTGAGTGAGTGAGAAGGGATGAAGACAAAACGCCAAAGGTGGCTGGGCACAGTGGCTCATGCCTGTAATCCCAACACTTTGGGAACTTTTGGGAGGTGAGAGGATCACCTGAGCCCAGGAGTTCAAGTCCAGCCTGGGCAATACAGTGAGAAACCTCGTCTCTATAAAAAAGAAACCAAATTAGCCAGGAGTGGTGGTGCATACCCAGTGCACACTTGCAGTCCCAGCTACCTGGGAGGCTAAGGTGGGAGGATCGCTTGAGCCCAGAAGTTTGAGGCTGCAGTGAGCTGTGACTGCACCACTGCACTCCAGCCTAGGTGACAAGGTGAGACCCTGTTACAAAAGAAGGAAGGGAGGGGAAGGGGAGGGGAGAGGAGGGGATGTGGGAGGGGAGGGAGGGGAAGGGAAGAAAGGGAGAAGGAAAAAAAACGAAAGGCCGAAGGGGTGATCTAGTGATCGGGTGGGAGCAGGTACTGGAGAAGGGGCAGTGGCTGTCAGCTGGGGTGACGGGGGTACTGGGAAGGAGGGCGTGGCATGCACTGAGACAAGGAGCCCTGGGAGAGAACAGGTTTAAGGGAAGAGGGAAGAAAGTCAGGAGGGGTCCCAGGTATAGCATCCTTAGGAGCCACGTGCAGCGATGTCAAACATTCAGCTATGTTATAATCCAAAGCTCCAGGTCAGGCCTAGAGATGGAGATAGAGACAGAGCCATCAGCATCCAGGGAGCGATGGAAGCAGGGTGAGGGGCCATCCGGGGAGCAACATAGCAGGGTCCAGCACTGAGCCCCAGAGACACCAACCCCGAATCACCACGCAGAGGAAAACGGTCAGAGAGACAGAAAGGAAACGGGGGCTGTGCGGCTCATCCTCCCTGTCCAGGGAAGCTCCTCGTCATTTCTTAACAGTGCTAAAGTACATCTTTGAAAAAGGTCCATGGATCCATTTGGAGACCAGCCATGACGCCTCCCCATGGAGCCTGGAACAGCAACAAGGTCTTTGTTGCTGGTTGTAGATGATGGCACGAACTGTGTCAAGTCAGCTCTTCTAACTTAACATCTACTCCTACTGTCACACTGTCCCCTGCTCTGCCGTTTTCAGGAGACAGCCTGGCAATCCAGCCCACTGACAAATGTTCCAGAAAATTAAATGCCAATTATGACCGTATCAAGAAGTATTCAGGGATTCTGCCTTTAACCTGTATACAGGGATAATTCATTCATATTTCTTACTGGTCTTCTGACTATGGAAAAGGTCTCTATTTCGATGAATTTAAGCAAAATATGACCTCCTTATTCCCTTGTTATCTCCAAACAAGTGCTGCAACATGGAGCTGGTCTAATGTGGTCTGGCTCAGCACTGGATGTGCCTCAGAATTAGCAAGGAGTGTGTCTGTCTTGCTTTTAAAACCCAAAGCCACGCCCTGCCCTAAGTCTTAATGAATAAGAATCTCCAGTGTATCAAGCCCAAATAAATTCTCTTGTTTTTGTTCTGTTTTGTTTTGAACCACCACCAGCAATTCTGACACACCGCCAAGATGGGGACCCACCGGTCTAACATTTTAGGAATAGGAGGATATGTGCCAGTAGTACTTTCTCTGAAAAATGACTGGTTCTGGAAAACTTGGTAGGAAAAATAAAGGCAGGAACAGATAAGCTGCAAGTCATCTCTGATAAACTAATTTCTTCAACATGATTGTTGAGTTGAATGTAGATGAGAAACCAAAGGTAATCAATAACGTCATGATTATTTCACAAGCAGACCATTTGTTACTGGTGTTCTGGCTCATAGCCAGGGAAAGGGAAAACATTAACATGGTCGTAAACTTGAAGTATAATCAGCCAGCAGGTTCCTTCTGGTTCTATCTGTTGGGCATACAATTTTCTCCCAGGTTTTTCCTAATGTCCATTAGCACTTCAGTGGAGCAGATTAGCCCAGAAGATGAGGAAGGACCCCAAATGCAATTTTATTCAAAGTGTAAAGGAAGTGTGGGTGTCATGGGTATAGAAGGGAGGTATTGGCGAGTGACTGCTGATGGGTAGAGGGTTTCTTTTTGGGGTGAACATAAAATCGATTGCAGTGACAGTTGCTCAACTCTGAATATGCTTTAAAGAAAAACAATGAATTGTACTCTTGAAATGGGTGAATTGTACAGTATTGTGAATTATATCTCAATAGAGCTGTTAAAAAAATGTCAAGGAATTGCTTTGGGTGTTGAAACGGAAGGCTTTACCTGGGTGTAAATGCTGAAGATGTGGCTTTGCACTTCGTCCATTGAGTCGAGGCCGTAGGCTACTGTTCCGAGATGAAGCCGTTTGAAAACCATCTCGTTCTGGGTAAGAGTGCCTAAAACACGAGACAAATGAGTGGCCGGCCTGTCTCTCCGGATGTTTGTTATTATTAATAGTAATGACAGCTGCCGTCTTTGGAGAGTTTCCTGTATGTCACACACTGCGGTCAGCACTGTCCCTGCTGGGGTAGACACCTGTAGCATTTTGCCTGCGTAGAATCCCATTCCCCTTTTGAAAACAGCTTCCTAGGTTTCCCAGGGGAAATTAACCACACCATGCCCATTCCCTAAGGTGGTCCAAGAGGACTGTCCATCAGGGGCCTGGCCCACTCTGTTGGCCAAGAGGGTGACAAATGACACACTAGAGCAATCAGATTCTATCTTGAAGGATTCTGACCCTTGAGTAGAAAGATACATCCCTAATAGCAGAGCCCTACAGAGACCACCTGGAGGGTCCTAATGCTGACTTGTCCCGAACTTTCCTGGTTGCTCTCCTTCCAGAAACCTCACTTTTCTCTGATTTGGTGAGCTGCCCAGGATCTTCGCATTAGCTTCCCTTCTACCCCATGGACATTAAGTGGTAGAGATGAGGCTTAAACCAGATCTTCCCACTCCCAATCCTTGCGCTTTACCATTATGATAGCCTAATGCCTTGACAGGCATTACGCTGTGTAGCAGTATCAGGGGGTGGTCAGAGATCAGGCCTGACTGCCTGAGTTAAAGCTTACTTCGGCTACTATGCGCCGGTGACAAGTCACTCACCCTCTCTGGGCCACATTTCCTCATCTGCAGAAGGGGGACAGAAACACTACCTAACTCACAAGTTCAGGTGAGGACTGAAGGAGTGACCACACTGAAACTCCCCAGAACTGTCCTCTGCACATAATTCGCCCTCAGTAAGGGTTTGCTGCTGTTATCATCATCTTTATCACCAAAGAATCTTCATCAAAAGATGAGGAGAATAAAATAGCAGCAACACGCATCTCTCCTAAGTCCAGAGAGAGCCCAAGAGTCTCAGCCAAAGCCCTCAGGCACCTTCTCTCACCGGGAATCCTGTGCAGGTCCCAGAAAGCGGCTCACCTGTCTTGTCGGTGAGTAAGTACGAAATCCTGCCCAGCTGCTCGGGAATCGTGCTGGAGCGAACCACAGTCCCGGGGATTTTCGAGTCCCTTCGAATCACCCAGCTGTACACGATCTTGCCCATGTCCAGGTTCACGCGCAAACTAGTCACAAAACCAGGACAAACAGGTTAACAGGACAGATGTAAGGCTCCTTGTATCTTTATAAAAACATGGACTCTAAACACATTAGTGCCATCGCATCCGGACTCACTCCCTGCAGACACATACTGCCGGAGCTGAACGCAGACTCAGCGAGAGCCAGAACCACCGTCAAGTCACACACAGAACAAATCCATTATTGTTCCAAAGCTCATGTTATGGACTGAAGTCACTTAAAATACAGAAAGGGTAGTGGTTTCTGTCTTCACCTTTTAGAAAAATTGCTGATCCCTTAAGCTAATGTGTTTTTGATGCTATATTCATTTTTTAAATTATGGTAAAATATACACAACAGAAAATTTACCATTCTACAGTACTGAGCTGAATTCACATTGTTATCAGCCATCAGCAGCATCCACGTCCACAACTCCCATCTTCCCAAACTGAAATTCCACACCCAGTCAACAATAACGTCCCATTCCCCACCAACCCTAGCCCCAGCAGCCCCTGGCAACCAGCACTCTACTTACGTTTCTATGAATTTGACTACTTTTTTTTTTTTTTTGAGATGAAGTCTCAGTCTGTTGTTCAGGCTGGAGTGCCGTGGTGCTATTTCAGCTCACCACAACCTTTGCCTCCCAGGTTCAAGCGATTCTCGTGCCTCAGCCTTCAGAGTAGATGGGATTACAGGCATGTGCCACCATGCCTGGCTAATTTTTTGGTTTTTTTGTTTTTTTTTTTGAGACGGAGTCTCGCTCTGTCGCCCGGGCTGGAGTGCAGTGGCCGGATCTCAGCTCGCTGCAAGCTCCGCCTCCCGGGTTTACGCCATTCTCCTGCCTCAGCCTCCCGAGTAGCTGGGACTACAGGTGCCCGCCACCTCGCCCGGCTAGTTTTTTGTATTTTTTAGAGATGGGGTTTCACCGTGTTAGCCAGGATGATCTCGATCTCCTGACCTCGTGATCCGCCCGTCTCGGCCTCCCAAAGTGCTGAGATTACAGGCTTGAGCCACCGCGCCCGGCCTAATTTTTTGTATTTTTAGTAGAGATGTGGTTACACCATGTTGCCCAGGCTGTTCTCAAACTCCTGGGCTCAAGCGATCCACCTGTCTTGGCCTCCCAAGGTGCTGGGATTACAGACATGAGCCACCACACCTGGCCGGAACTTAACTAACTTAGATACTGCATGTAAGTTGAATCATACACTTTTTCTGGCTTTTTGGGGGGGTTTATTTGTCTGGCTTACTTTGCTTAGCATAACATTCTCAAGGTTCACCCACACTGCAAGGTGCATTAGAATTTCCTCCCTTTTGAAGGCTGAAAACTATTCCATTGTATGTATTATATTCATTTTGAAATTTAATTTTATTGCACCAAGTAAACAGAAGTCTTCAAATTAATTGATCATCCTATAAACTAATCAAATTGCTTGCCATTTTACTGGCTAGCCTTGGGCCATATGAAGAGTCGATTCACCAATTTTTACTCACGTTACAGACAGAACTTTGAAGGCTACTGTGTCACTTAGATCACACCATGAATACTTGTTTGGCTCACAGTCAAGTCACTAACATGGATGTATTTATCCTCTGAATCCACCATCCAGAGCACACTGACTTGGGCACAATCCCCCTCTCTTTGTCACACTGTTTTACACAAAACCACAATCTCTGTCCCCAGAAAAAGACAAATTCTCACCAAGATGATCTAAATATGCAAAACAGCAAGACAAAATATAAGATAATATATCAAGTATAAAAGAGAGTATAAGCACTGAAAGTTTCAGGGAAAAAGATACGTAGTTTAATATTTACTGATTATTATGGGGGGAAAGTACAAATAGAACAATATGGGGAAAAGCAGATTGCTAACCCACATCACAGAGAAGCTCTAAAAAATGATGGGCCACCCATACAAGTGATGAGAAATGTTATTCAAAACACACTCTGCTCCAATTTTTTTGTAAAAGCAGATTTTGGTAGACCAAAATCCACTTTTTCTAAAATCAAAAGCACTCTAGAAGAAAGTATATCCCAAAGTATTAACAATGATTATCACTTGGTAGTGAGAGCAGAGGTGATTTATGCTTTATTCTTTTGCTAATACAGGTCTTCATTTTTTTCTACTATGAAAATCTATTATTTATATCACTTTAAAAAACCAGGTCAGGCACAGTAGTTCATGCTTGTAACCCCAGCACTTTGGAAAGCTGAGGCGGGTGGATTACTTGAGGTCAGGAGTTCTAGACCAGCCTGGCCCACATGGTGAAACACCATCTCTACTAAAAATATAAAAAATAGCCAGGCATGGTGGCAGGAGCCTGTAATTCCAGCTACTCGGGAGGCTAAGGGAGGAGAATCGCTTGAACCCAGGAGGTGGAGGCTGCAGTGAGCTGAGATCGCACCACTGCACTCCGGCCTGGGCAACAGAGCAAGACTTCATCTCAAAAATAAAATAAATAAATAACCATTTATTCAACCTCCAAATCAGGTAGGCAAATGATTGGCATGTGCCACCAAGCTTTCATTGCACATCTACAGCAGACACTGCTGTCAATCACACCACCATTTCCCTTTGAGCCCATATTCAGGCTCAGAATCCTTCTTAACACAGCAGTCCCAACAGCCACTATCAACCTTGCAGAGCTGGATGATGACAGGAGTTCTAAATGGCATCCCTAGAATAGACTGCTCAAGGCAAGGAAAGATCCCTGATTCAAGAAAGGATGGCTTATGGAGGAATGTGATCTTCCGGTGCTAAGCCTCAGTGTGGTCCACACTCCTGACTCTGATTGCTTTTGTTTCTCACTCTACAAAGAGATCTGCTCCTTTTAAAAGCCGACGGGCGTGGTGGCTCACACCTATAATCCCAGCACTTTGGGAGGCTGAGTCAGGCAGATCACCTGAGGTCAGGAGTTCAAGACCAGCTGGCCAACATGGTGAAAACCCATCTCTACTAAAAATACGAAAATTAGCCAGGTGTGGTGGTGCATGCCTGTAATCCCAGCTACTTGGGATGCTGAGACAGGAGAATCACTTGAACCCAGGAGGTGGAGGTTGTGGTGAGCCGAGATAGTGCCACTGCCCTCCAGCCTGGGCGATAAGAGCAAAACTTCATCTCAAATAATAATAATAATAATAACAAAAGCCACAGAATTATCACCTTTGAAAGAGTAAAGAGAAGAAGACGTCACGGCAGCCAAGCTCAAGCTTGTCGCCTGCTTACCTAATGGGGATGATGTTGGAAAACAAGAGGAGGAAGCGGATGATCTGCAGGTACCAACGACCTGCAAAGTGCTGAAGGGCAACCATGACCAGCGAGACCACCACTAGGGCACCAAAGAGGATCTTGGTGAGGCAGTTCACTTCCAAGTCGAACAGGCCGATCTGTGGGACGAAGCACAAACCGGGGCTTGAGATTAGCTGGAGCAACTCACAGCCTGCCAGAGAGCCAGTCCTTCCCCCACAAACACCTCTACCCCGGGTAGGACAGTGGGACCCATCGATCCTCGTATCTTTGGTCTATGAACACTGTGCTTCCATGGGCTGGAGTTCATAACAGGCATCCAAAGGAACTCAGAGAATTCTGAAAATTCAAACAAATGTTTACGACTAACGAAGATTTACACTTGGAAATATCTCAGAGAGTTACTGCTGCGCTGGTTGGTTGTGCACTGCATAGCCTCTACCACCCTGCATAGTGCCGTGGCCTTGTAAAATGACTCAGATCCTAAACTCGGAGCACCCTACCCAACACCAACTCGGTAGTGCCTGAAAGTCTGGGGCACACGCCAGCGGTGGAAACCTAATTTTTAGGTGGTGCATTAATGGACGTTATTATTTTATTATTTATTTGTTTATTTATTTAGAGATGGAGTCTCGCTTTGTCACCCAGGCTGAAGTGCAAGGGTGCAATCTCGGCTCACACCTCCTGGGTTCAGGCGATTCTCCTGCCTCAGCCTCCCGATTAGCTGGGATTATGGCGCCTGCCACCCCACCTGGCTAATTTTTGTATTTTCAGTAGAGACAGGGTTTCACCATGTTGGCCAGGCTGGTCTCAACTCCTGGCCTCAGGTGATCCACCTGCCTCGGCCTCCCAAAGTGCTGGGATTACAGGTGTGAGCCACCGCGCCTGGCCCTGGACATTATTATTTTAATAATAACACACTTATTTTCACGTACAGTCTTTTAAAAAGTAGCAAATCATATCCACAACTTCACAGAAATATGTCCCAGGATAAGGCTAAAACATTAAACAAACGATTTTATCATTGTAATGATGGCTGTAACGTCTAATGGTAGAGTGACCATGATGGAAATTTAGGAGACACAGGATTCCTTCCTGCTATTGACAAAAGACATTATTCTGTAATGTTCTGACTCTTAAAAATTGGAGGAGGGGTAAGCTGGGACGGCGGGTCACGGTTTGAATCACATAGGCCTGCCCGGTCCTCACTGTGTAGCCTGGACAGGGCATGGTGCTTCCTGAAGCCGTTTCTCACAGATAAAGGAAGCACGGCACTCGCAGGGCTGTTATGAGGATGAAATAAGATGCATGTGAAGGCTGAAACACAAGACGTGCAAACAGCACGTGCTCTGTAGTTTAACCTAAAAGCACAAAAAATGCTGGGTGCCATGGCTCACGCCTGTAATCCCAGCACTTTGGGAGGCCGAAGCGGGAGGATCACTTGAGGTCCGGTGCTTGAGACCAGCCTGCCCAACACAGTGAAATCCCATCTCTACTATAAACACAAAAATTAGTCAGGCATGGTTGTACATGCCTGTAGTCCCAGCTACTCAGGAGGCGGAGGTGGCAGGATCGCTTGAGCCCAGGAGGCAGAGGTTACAGTGAGCCAAAATCGAGCCACTGCATTCCTGCATGGGCAGCAAAGCGAGACCCTGACTCAAAAAAAAAAAAAAAAAGGCACAAAAAATGTCATATATCCACAGATATGTGACTACATGTTTATGTATTGTATTATATATGTGTATGTATATGTATTTATGTGTATACACACACACACGCATATGCATAAAAAGATAATGTCTGTATAAATATCACTCTTAGGTGTCCCTATTTTAATATCTCGTCACTCACCCACCAGAACCAACCAGCCCACGGCTGGTCAATGCACCCCATGACCTCGTACACACCTTACTTCGGGGATTTGAGGTATTCATGACACTCCGGAGTTCTCTGCCAGTGTAAAGAACAACACCCACAACAGTACCTAAAATGGAAAAAAAAAAAGAAAAGTAATATTAACAGAGACAGGCAGGCTTGCAGACAGAAGAGTCTGATCCTTTTGAGAGACTGGTTTCTTTTTTTTCTTTTTCTTTTTTTTTTTTTTTTTTTTGAGACAGAGTCTTGCTCTGTTGCCCAGGCTGGAGTCTGGAGTGCAGTGGCGCTACATGGGCTCACTGAAAGCCTCCCGGGTTCAAGCGATTCTCCTGCCTTAGTCTCCTGAATAACTGGGATTACAGGCATGCACCACCATGCCTGGCTAATTTTTGGTTTTATTATTATTTTTTTTTGAGATGGAGTTTTACTCTTGTTGCCCAGGCTACAGTGCAATGGTGAGATCTCGGCTTACCGCAACCTCTACCTCCTGGGTTCAAACAATTCTCCTGCCTCAGCCTCCTGAGTAGCTGGGATTACAGGCACCTGCCACCACACCCGGCTAATTTTTGTATTTTTAGTAGAGACAGGGTTTCACCATGTTGGCCAGGATGGTCTTGAACTCCTGACTTCAACTGATCCATCTGCTTTGGCCTCCCAAAGTGCTGGGATTACAGGCATGAGCCACCACGCCCAGTTTTTTGGTTTTTTTTTTTTTTTTGAGAGAGAGGGTCTTACTCTGTTGCCCAGGCTAGAATGCAGTGGCACAATTATATTAATGGCTCACTGCAGCTTCAACATCCTGGGCTCAAGCGATCCTCCCACCTCAGCCTCCCAAGCAGCTGGGACCACAGGCGCATGCCACCATGCCCAGCTAATTTTTGTGTTTTTTGTAGAAATGAGGTCTCACTATATTGCCCAGGCTGGTCTTGAATTCCTGGGTTCAAGTGATCCTCCCACCTTGGCCTCCCAAAGTGCTTGGATTACAGGCATGAGCCACGTCGCCTGACCTAGAGACCATGTTCAAAACCCAACAGCCACACTATGAGAACATCACAGGTTTTACATTAGAGCCAAACCAAGGGCCAAACCAATGATCTGTGGCTACACTGACCAACAGAACAGCCACTAACCACTGAAAACCCTTTAAGTTTAAATTCAGTTAAATTAAATACAGCGCCCACCCTCCCTAGCCCATTTCATGGCCACACGAGCTAGGAGCTACCTCATGGAAGAGTGAAGACCCAGAGCCTTCTCATTACCGCAAAACCTGTACTGGTGAATGCTGGTCTACAGGACCCAGTGGCTTCTAATGGAAGGAGACTAGGGAAAGGGGTGGCTTGCCCTTTGTGCCCCCGGTCATAGAGGCTTCCAGAGGTGCCTAGAACATTCCTACCTTCATCAGCTATTATGGAAACTTGGAAAGAGATGCTTCTTTTTAGAGCACATTCTTCCTGCTCAGCCTGATCCCTTTCAGCCTAACTTACCCATTTGGGGGACGCCTGTCCCAAGGACAACTCTTTCCTAAGAACTCCCACCCCTTCTAGCCCCCAGGCACAACAAGAAAAGGCATCAATCCTTCGAAAGTCAACAATTTACTGAAGAAATAAACATGGCCAGTGAACAAGAGGAAAATGCTCACTCTAGGAAATAATCAAAAAATGCAAAATAAACCATTTTTATCCCAATTAGACTGGCAAAAATTCAAAAAACTGAGAACCACCAAGGTTAGCCAACAGCGGGGAAAGTAAATCCTGTCATACACACTGCTGGCCGACATGCACACTGGTGTGATCTATTTTGGAGAGAAATTTGGCAGTATCTGTCAAAATTTTACTTCTCTCCCCTTCTCAGTGTGTGCCAAGAAAATCAACACAGCGGGAAAGATAGAGAATAAAGAAGGAAACCAAGAAATACTGCATCACAGGGAGTGAGCGGTGCTAGGCTGAAAGTCAAGTCAAGTGGAGAAACAGGCAGGACCGGGTGGCGGGGCGGGGGGCAGGAGGTGGAGGGGGTAGGCAGTTTGTACTGTCTCCGTTCACGTCATCTGAGCCGAAACTTGGAACACGAAGGAGCCAGCCCTGCCAAGCTCTCAGGGAAGATCCCAGGAATACAAGCAATTTGGTCTCTGCTGGAAAGAGAAAACACCTCCTTCTCTGTGCTCTCTCCCCCTCACCCTCAGGAATGCCACTGTCAGGAGACACAAAAATCCAAAAAGGCTGAAGCACATCTGCGGTAAAGAGCCCACCCCCAAATGCAGCGCTGGGACCATATCTTGGACAAAGAGCCCTAGGAGGAGGCGCTGAAGTCCTTCCAGGGTCTAACACACTCAGCCAGGCAAACAATGTTCTCCAGGACAATGCAGTTCCCTTCCAGGGAGGCTCCCAGCAGATGGCAGGCCAGGGAGAGCTTGTGGTGGCTTCTCGGCAGATGGCAGGCTCCTGTGAACACAGGCAGCCCCTCCCTTCAGGCCCCTGTCACCACAGCAGATGGCTGGACAGTGGGAGTCGAGCCCGGGCTGAGCTTGGGATGACCACACAACCGCTGCATTCACTCCTAAGCAGATGCAGCTCAGCCTCAATCCCCAGAGGTCAGAGTTAGAGAGGGCCCCAGTAACAAGGAGGACCCCAAAGGGATGTCTCCCACACCTGGCCTGGCCAACCTTGATGCCATCAGATGCTGCTGAAAATGGCCTTTCCCATCCCATGCCTTCTTGTGCTCAGGACACAGGCTCTGCCTCCACAAGATCCCAACCCCAGCCTTGTCCTCAGTGAGGCCACCACCTGGAGAGGATGCACACAACGGATGCGCATTGGCTTGGTCTGCACGTTGCTTTCAAGGTTCTGAATAACTGGCCCCTTTTAAATTCAGGAGCTTGCCTATTAAAAAAAAAAAAAAAAGAGGCCAGGCACAGTGGCTCCCACCTGTAATCCCAGCACTTTGGAGGCCAAGGCAGGTGGATCACCTGAGGTCAGGAGATCTCAGGTTGAGACCAGCCTGGCCAACATGGCAAAACCCCATCTCTACTAAAAATATAAAAATCAGCCCAGAGTGGTGGCACATGCCTGTAATCCCAGCTACTTGGGAGGCTGAGGCAGGAGAACTGCTTGAACCCGGGAGGCGGAGGTTGCAGTGAGCCAAGATCACACCACTGCACTCTAGCCTGGGTGACGGACTGAGACTCTGTCTAGGAAAAAAAAAAGAAAAAACAACCTTAAAAAAGAGATCTCTGGCTTTTCCTGGAAGAGTGGAAGATCTGATGACATTGAGTCCACATTCCTCATGCTACACCCAGTGAGTGCTGAAGAACAACCACTTCTTAGGCACGTGCTCTGAGCTCACCATGGTCCCCATCCGCCACTATCCACTCCTTTAAATCCCCTGCCCAATTTGTAACTGTTGACCCGAAAGTATCCACCCCTAGGCCTCTGGTCCCCTCCTTCCCCTGCTGTCACCTCTGCAGTCCCTCCTTGCTCTCAAGGTTCTCTTCACTCCCACCCTCTGCAGCCTGCAGGCCACGCAGCCCTTTCCATTCTCCCAGCCAGTGTCCATCTGCTTTCTCCAAAAGGCCAAGAGGTCACGGTCAGGCATTTCACGGAGTTCTACTGACTCTCTGGAACAGTGTGGTGCTGCCTTGGGGTCAGGGCTATACTGTGACCCCTTTGTTCCTCATCTACAACAAAATAAATGCTGAACCCGAGAATCAGCAATTGGAAATGCTTTTTTTTTTTTTTTTTTGAGACGGAGTCTCGCTCTGTCACCCAGGCTGGAGTGCAGTGGCATGATCTTGGCTCACTGCAAGCTCCGCCTCCCAGGTTCATGTCATTCTCCTGCCTCAGCCTCCCGAGTAGCTGGGACTACAGGTACCCGCCACCACGCCCAGCTAATTTTTTGTATTTTTATTAGAGACAGGGTTTCACCGTGTTGGCCAGGATGGTCTCCATCTCCTGACCTTGTGATCCGCCCACCTCAGCCTCCCAAAGTGCTGGGATTACAGGTGTGAGCCACCACGCCCGGCTGGAAATTTTTATAGCAATTAAATACTGCTGCAATATTCGGGCATGTGATCAGAGGAGTCGTCTCATCAAATGGGGTAGAGACCATGAAGGCACTATCAAACTGTTGTGGGCCGGGCATGGTGGCTCATGCTTATATTCCCAGCACTTTGGGAGGCTGAAGCAGGTGCATCACTTGAGGTCAGGAGTTCGAGACCAGCCTGGCCAACATGGTGAAATCCCGTCTCCACTAAAAATATAAAAATTATGCAGGTGTGGTGATGGGCGCCTGTAATCCCAGCTACTGGGGAGGCCAACGCAGAAGAATAGCTTGAACCCGGGAGGTGGAAGTTGCAGTGAGCCGATATCGCACCACTGCACTCCAGCCTGAGTGACAGAGTGAGACTCTGTCTCAAAAAAAAACTGTTGTGGCAAGGTGCACATAGTGTGGCTGCATATTACTCACGCACAGAGGCAGGACCACAAATCAATCTTCTACACAATAGGGGGAAAACCCAACAAACCTGTCCCCCTCCACTAAAAGCCTGAGAAGAACTGGTGCTCTAGCCCTTCTTCTAGAAGAACAGGGCTAGAGCACCAGTTCTTCTCACCTTCTAAGAGGTGGCTGTTCCTCAACCTAGGCTCTGTAACATTCAGGCCACCTTCTCTGCCAAGCCCCTGGTCCTCCTCCATCCCTTCCCTTATCCATCACTCTTGTGCTGCCTCAGCCTTGCAGCCCTGCATTGGCTACCATGGCAACCACATCTTCTACAAACTGATGCCAGCTGATGCAGCTGGATCTCATTACTGCTTGGCAAGCTTTTTTGTTTTTTTTAAAAACTTCCAACAGGTAACAGCAGACCTGTTATCTGTTATCTGTAACCGAGAGGCAGGAGTTACATCCTATAGGGAACACAGAAGTGAAATCTCACATAATTAAGATGACTCCTGCTGGCTGTTCCTTGTGTTGAGAACTAGAAGGCAATGGCTTATGTTTACATTAGAATCAGAGGGCAATTAGATGTCTATTCAGTGAGATGCAGGGGAAACTGAGGCCAATTAAGGAAGCAGTCAATGCCCAGATGCTCATACTGACTCTAAATCATACACCGACTAAGGGGCACGGCAGGCAATGCCATCAGATCACTGCTGTGCTCTCTCTCTCCTACTCACCCCCCAAAATAACCGAGCACACAGAGAGGAATTCAGACAAGGGATCTTTAACTCCACAAGGCATCTCCCATGAACTGTCTGAAATAGCTTTCCTCTTCAAGATGCCACTTTGCCTTCCACTCTCCTCCTCCCAGGAGATGACCTCTCCAAGGCGTGTGACCTTGAGCAAGTTGCTTAGCCTGAGGCTCAGTGCCTCATCCCATTAAATGTCCTCGTGTAATGTTATGAGACCAAATCAAGAGAATGGCAGCAAAACAGTTCATCGATTAAAAGTAACTGATAATGAAGACGTAATTAGTACTGCTCATCTCTGAGATTAAGACTGACAAGCGGCCTTTCCAACATTGCTCCTTCCACCTCAGGTTTCTCTGCATTTTCAGCTCAACTATTTTCCTTTTTACTGGTTTCAAAGGAAATACAAAAAACTCTCTCCCATTTCTTCTACAGCCCATCCTAAATTTCTTTTTTTTTTTTTGAGGAGTCTCACTCTGTCGCCTAGGCTGGAGTGCAGTGGTGCAATTTCGGCTCACTGCAAGCTCCACTTCCCAGGTTCAAGCAATTCTCCTGCCTCAGCCTC
Organism: Theropithecus gelada; assembly: GCF_003255815.1. NCBI lineage: Eukaryota > Metazoa > Chordata > Mammalia > Primates > Cercopithecidae > Theropithecus > Theropithecus gelada. Next base: position 50,884,893 of record NC_037678.1, on the reverse strand, counting down.
CCAAGTAGCTGGGACTACAGGTGCGTGCTACCACGCCTGGCTAATTTTTGTATTTTTAGTAAAGATGAGGTTTCACCATGTTGGTCAGGCTGGTCTCGAACTCCTGACCTCAAGTGATCCACCCGCCTCAGTCTCCCAAAGTGCTGAGAGTACAGGTGTGAGCCACCACGCCTGGCCTCCATCCTAAACCTCCAATATACCATAAATCCCATGTTGTGGGCACAGGCATCTGTCTCTTAAGGCACTACCACAGCACTGGGAGTGGCAATGGATCTCAGCACAGAACAGGTGCGCTCTTGCTGCATGAAAAGGAGGAAGGAAGAAAATCACCAAAAGGAAAAACAAACTGGCATATGAAAATGCATTTATTACTGAAATGTTAACATTTTCAGTAGCCAAGGTGGTGGTTACCCTTGGGCGGGTGTTGGGGAGCTAGAAGGGAGTGGAGGGGAGCTTCTTCGGGGCTGGGAAGTGATCTCACCCTGTTCCTTGATCTGGGTGCTAGCCACACAAATGTTAACTGTGTTAAAATCCATCAAGCACAGGGTGGAAGGAGGGTGAGGATCAGAGAACACTACCTACTGGGTACTATGCTTACTGCCTGGGTGACAATATCATCTGTACACCAAACTCCCGCAACATGCAATTTGCCCGTGTGACAAACCTGCACGTGTACCCCCAAACCTAAAACAAAAGTTGGAAGGAAAAAAAAATCCACCAAGCACTATGTTTAGGATTTTCTGTGTGTGTACTATCCTTCCACAAAAGGTTTAGAAAAGAAGAAGAAATGGTGAACTGACCACAAAAAATGAAGTACATCCTATTTATGTGGCTGTCTAGTAAGGAGACAGGCACATGACAGGCAGTCATGAATTTCCAGCCCCGCCTACGCCAGATGAAACAGGACAAGACAACTTTACCCTCATCTTGTTCTCATCACCTTTAACACCTCTCTGTTCCACCCAAAGACACAAGCATTTGACACAGACATCCTCTACTCTAAAGTGTGTTGCTTTTCATTGTATCTTTTTTTTTTTTTTTTTTTGAGACAGAGTTTCCCCCCTGTGGCCCAGGCTTGGGGTGCAATGATGCGCCTGTAGTCCCAGCTACTCGGGAGGCTGAGGCCAGAGAATGGCGTGAACCTGGGAGGTGGAGCTTGCAGTGAGCCAAAATCACACCACTGCACTCCAGCCTAGGCGACTGAGCAAGACTCCCTCTCAGAAAAAAATGGTGCAACTTCTGCTTCCCGGGTTTAAGTGATTCTCCCACCTCAGCCTCCTGAGTAGCTGAGATTACAGGCACGTGCCACCACACTCAGCTAATTTTTTGTATTTTTAGTAGAGACGGGGTTTTACTATGTTGGCCAGGCTGGTCTTGAACTCCTGACCTCAGGTGATCCACCCACATTGGCCTCCCAAAGTGCTGGGATTACAGGCCTGAGTCACTGCATTCAAGACCAGCCTGACCAACATAGTAAAACCTCATCTTTACTAAAAATACAAAAAATTAGCCAGGCGTGCTGGCTCACACCTGTAATCCTAGAACTTTGGGAGGCTGAGGCGGGTGGATCACGAGGTCAGGAGATCGAGACCACCCTGGCTAATGCAGTGAACCCCGTCCCTACTAAAAATACAAAAAAATTAGCCGGCCTGGTGGCAGGCGCCTGTAGTCCCAGCTACTAAGGAGGCTGAAGCAGAAGAATGGCATGAACCTGGGAGGCGGAGCTTGCAGTGAGCCAAAATCACGCCACTGCACTCCAGCCTGGGCGACTGAGCAAGACTCCGTCTCAGAAAAAAATAATAATAATAATAAATAGGGTCTTGCTCTGTCACCTAAACTGGAGTACACTGGTGATCACAGCTCACTGCAGCCTTGACCTCCAAGCTCAAGCAATCCTCCCACCTCAGCCTCCTATATAGCTAGGACCAAAGTCACACAACACAATACCTGGATAATGTTTTGTTTTGTTTTTTTAATTTATTTTTTTTTTGAGACAAGAGTCTCACTTTGTCACCCAGGCTGGAGTGCAGTAGCATGATCTCGGCTCACTGCAAGCTCCGTCTCCCAGGTTCACACCATTCTCCTGCCTCAGCCTCCCAAGTAGCTGGGACTACAGGCGCCCGCTACCAGGTCGGCTAATTTTTTGTATTTTTAGTAGGGACGGGGTTCACTGTATTAGCCAGGATGGTCTCGATCTCCTGACATTGTGATCCGCCCGCCTCAGCCTCCTAAAGTGCTGGGATTATAGGCATGAGCCACCGCACCCGGCCATGTTTTATTTTTTGTAGAGATGGGTTTTCATCATATTGCCTAGTCTGGTCTCAAACTCCTGAACTCAAGCAATCCTCCTGCCTTGGTCTCCCAAAGTGCTAGGATTACAGGTGTGAGCTACTGTGCCCAGCCTCATTTTACACTTTCATGCCCCGTAAGGCTGCTTGTTCACACAGGGCCAGACACGCAGACTGGGCCTAAAGGTCTGGAGCCTGGAGTCTGACCCGAGGTAGTATTCCCTTGCCAGTTAGCTCTCCTAACTCTATTCCTTAAACCAAGTATTTTAATATAAGACTATATAAACACTCCAAAAAAAGTCAGTGGATATTTTTACAATTTTAGAGCAGAGAAAATTTTCTTAGCATGGCACAAAAAACAGAAACCATAAACAAAAGACTCCAGCCTGGGCAACATGGCAAAACTCCATCTCTACAAAACATACAAAAAGTTAGCCAGGTGTGGTGAGGTGTGCCTACAGTCCCAGCTATTCAGGAGGCTGAGGTGGGAGAATCATTTGAACCTGGGAGGTCGAGGCTACAGCGAGCCCTGATCATGTCACTGCACTACAACCTGGGTGACAGATCAAGACCCTGTCTTGAAAAGAAAAAAAGATCAATAGGTCTGACTAGATAAAAACTGCAAACTTTAGTTCCAAAATACTAATGAGATCAAGTGAAACAGTCATTACAATTAAGTCAACGAATAAAAGATTAATATTCTTTTTTTTTTTTTTTTTTTTTGAGACAGAGTCTCGCCCTGTCGCCCAGGCTGGAGTGCAGTGGCCGGATCTCAGCTCACTGCAAGCTCCGCCTCCCGGGTTTACGCCATTTTCCTGCCTCAGCCTCCCGAGTAGCTGGGACTACAGGCGCCCGCCACCTCGCCCAGCTAGTTTTTTTTTGTACTATTTAGTAGAGATGGGGTTTCACCGTGTTCGCCAGGATGGTCTCGATCTCCTGACCTCATGATCCGCCCGTCTTGGCCTCCCAAAGTGCTGGGATTACAGGCTTGAGCCACCGCGCCTGGCCAAAGATTAATATTCTTATGACATAAACAATTCTTACAAATTATTTTTTAAAAGCCCATAAGCAGAAAAAATGGACACAGTACACAAACTGGCCATTCACACTATATATTTAAGAAAATACAAATAAATAAAATGAAGATGTTTGTACAAATAATTTTTCTAAAGGCAAATCAATATGTTAACATTTGTCCAATATCTATCACATGGGCAAAAATTAAAAAGTCAGAAAACACACTGCTGGCTAGGTACACATATAAGTTAAGACTATCAGGTGCCAGGAGGCGGAGTCTGGAGAATGGCATGTAACCGGGAGGCGGAGGCTGCAGTGAGCTGAGATCACGCCATTGCACTCTAGCCTGGGCAACAGTGCGAGACTCCGTCACCAAAAAAAAAAAAAAAAAAGATTATCAGGAGAAGAGGCAAGTTTGCTGGGTAAATCAAAACATAAAATGCATATGCCCTTCCAACAGCAATCCTGTCTGTAATCTCAGCACTTTAAGAGGCCGAGGCAAGTGGATCATGAGGTCAGGAGTTTGAGACCAGCCTGAGAAACATGGTGAAATCTCATCTCTACTAAAAATACAAAAACAATTAGCTGGGTGTGGTGGCAGGCCCCGTAATCCCAGCTACTTGGGAGGCTGAGGCAGGAGAATCACTTGAACCCGGGAAGGTGGAGGTTGCAGTGAGCCGAGATCACGACACTACACTCCAGCCTGGGAAAGGAGGAGGAGGAAAGGACAGGACAGAACAGGAAAGGACAGAACAGGACAGGACAGGACAGGACAGGAAATGAAATGAAAAAATGTAGGCAATATAAAAATTTAAAATTTCCGGGCCGGGCGCGGTGGCTCACGCCTGTAATCCCAGCACTTTGGGAGGCCGAGGCGGGCGGATCACAAGGTCAGGAGATCGAGACCACGGTGAAACCCCGTCTCTACTAAAAATACAAAAAATTAGCCGGGCGCGGTTGTGGGCGCCTGTAGTCCCAGCTACTCGGGAGGCTGAGGCAGGAGAATGGCGTGAACCCGGGAGGCGGAGCTTGCAGTGAGCCGAGATCGCGCCACTGCACTCCAGCCTGGGCGACAGAGCGAGACTCTGTCTCAAAAAAAAAAAAAAAAAATTTAAAATTTCCATATGGTAAAAGAAAATAAAGCCCATCACAAACAAAAACAAAAGACAAACAAAAAACTGAAAAAATATTTATAATCCACAACAAGTGTAAGTTTGAGATTCTTTCCTCTATAAGACATTCTAACAAAGTAATGAGAAAAAGAACTACAAAGGAAAGCAGATAGACCAAAATATTAAGAATTAGCTGACAGGTAGAAAGACGTTCAACTATATTTGCAATTAAATCAAAATTAAAACAGTAGGCTGGGCGCGGTGGCTCATGCCTGTAACCCCAGCACTTTGGGAGGCCGAGGCGGGCAGATCACCTGAGGTCAGGAGTTCGAGACCAGCCTGGCCAACATGGTGAAATCCCACCTTTACTAAAAATACAAAAATTAGCTGGGGGTGGTTGCACACACCTGTAATCCCAGCTACTGGAGAGGCTGAGGCAGAAGAATCATTTGAACCGGGAGGCAGAGGTTGCAGTGAACCAAGATGGGCACCACTGCACTCCAGCCTAGGTGACAGAGACAGAGAGACTCCGTCTTTTTTTTTTTTTTTTTTTAAAAGCCAACTAGTAACTTACAAAGAAACAAAACAGACAGATGCAAAGATGAACACCTGCCAGGTAATCTAGGAAATTCAAACTGAATGAGATACTTATTTTTCAGTCAAATTATCAAAGAATAAAATGTAATTAATTATTTGTTAATAAACGACTTGAAAGTGGGAAAAAATTGGTTCAAGTGACGTGGGTGGAAAGTGGCGAGAAGGGGCGGGATGTAAACGTCTGCATGCTGCGTGCCCTGGGTGGCTGCGCCCAGGCGTGGCCCAGGCATGACCGTGCAGAATGTCTCACTCTTTAGTCATCAGGGGGCCTGAGAGACGTTCCAAAGTATGATGAAAACAAAGGCAGGCAGTGGAAATGAAATGTGGTAAAAAAAAACCTCAAGGGAGAGTGCATCTCTGCCTATTTGTATTAAGTAGTGCACGTGTGGATGGTGACACATGGTACTCTGGGGATAGTTTGTGCTGCTTCATTCCCTCTCCTTGCCACACAGGATCCTAATCAAGTGTCTACTGGACTAAAGAGCGACAAAGAAGGAACAGGCAAGGTGGTTTACACCTATGATCCCAGCATTTTGGCTGAAGCAGAAGAATCACGTGAGTCCGAGAGTTTGAGACCAGCCTGGGGAACAGTGAGACCCCCATCTCTAAAAAAGTACTTAAAAATTAGCTGGGCATGGTGGCATGCACTTGTAGTCCCAGCTGTTTGGGAGGCTGAGGCAGGAGGACAGCTTGAGCCCAGGAGTTAGAGGCTGCAGCGAGCCATGATTGCACCCCTGCACTCCAGCCTGGGTGACAGAATAAGACCCTGTCTCAAAAGAAAAAAAAAAAAAATGAATGAATGAATGAATGAAAGAGAGAAGCAACCAGCAGAGGAAAATGGCTTGATGGTAGGGAGTGGAGAACACTATGTTTGAAGAATGGAAAAAATTGATTCCTCTAATAGTAAAGACAGAAAGTCACCAGCAGTAGAATTATAATACTAATTATACTATTAAGTTAATGATATCACCAAATGTAAGAAAATGATGGCTACACAGTAAGTTCTATTTCTGGAGCAAAGTGCCTAGGTTCAAGTTCCAACTCTGCCTTTTACCTGCTGTGTGACCTCGGAGCAAGTTACCTAACCTCACTCAGCCTCAGTTCCGTCATCTGCAGAATGGGCATAATATGAATAATAGTACTACCCTCACGGTGCCTTTAGGAGGGTTAAGTGCAGTGTGTAACACACATAAGCACCCAGCACAGGGCCTGACACATGGGCTGCATGCCGCTGATGTTAACCACTGCTATCAGGGGTCATATTCAGCCCATGCAGTCAGGTTCAGTGTCATCCCGGCACTGAAAGACACCAATGGGCCGGGTGCAGTGGCTCACGTCTGTAATCCCAGCACTTAGGGAGGCTGAGGTGGGTGGATCACTTGAGGTCAGAAGTTTGAGACCAGCCTGGCCAACATGGTGAAATCCCATCTCTACTAAAAATACAAAAACTAGCCAGCGTGGTGGTATGGGCCTATAATTCCAGCTACTTGGGAGACTGAGACACAAGAATTGCTTGTACCCGGGGGGCAGAGGTTACAGTGAGCCAAGATTGTGCCACTGTGCTCCAGCCTAGGTGACAGAGTAAGACCTTGTCTCAAAAAAAGAGAAAAAGAAAAAGAAAAGCACCAATATCCACTTCCTCTTGGTGTTTAAACACAGAAGCTCCAGCTCAATCAGGCCCACGCCCTTTCCGAGGGCCCCAGTGCCGGCAGTCCCAGCGCAACATACCCTACAAACACAACCTCCAGCCAGAACATCCAGGCTGCCTCCAGCTCTGGGACAGATTAGAATGTCAATCTGAAGAGGCAATTACAGCTATTCCCAGCGTGGACGCTGCAAAAAGGTCCACAAGCCATGCCAGCTTCTCCCCCAGGCGTCTCTAAGTGTCCGAGCTGTAATTAGATGTCAGTTTAATTCCCTGGAGGTGTCGGAACAAGTGGAAAATGCCATTTGAACGAGCACTCCTTTTACCAACTGACAGATGATTATTCTAATTACGAAAGGATTTTCTTTCCTTTTCAAATTGCTACCACATTCCTCGAAATGGCGCCTTACCTGATGCGACCACGGTGCCAGCCCACAGCGTGTTCTCTATGCTCAGGCTCTCGCTGATCGGGGGGTCGCTGTCTTCCTGGAAAAGACCAAACGGACACACGTTCACCCCGCACGGCTTCCCTGGAATCCACAGGCAGCTTCTAGCCTGGTCCGCTCGCGATATCCCCCTGAGGAAACTGGGGGCCCGGTTTGGAAGCCGACGGCTCCACCATGGGGGGAGGGCCGAGCTCTTCCACCATTGCCCTTGGGGTTTTCATCTCCCACAGAAATACGTGAAAAAGTTGGCCTGTGATTTAAGAAGCGCGGGCCTCTCAGCACTGAAAAATGTTTTACGAGGTAAGAATCAAAACGTAAAAGCAAACCAATCAGGCTGTTTGCAGGGCAACTTTGTGGCTTATAGAAAGAGAACGTGGACAATGTAATGTGGGTTCTAGAAATCTGTTGACCCATATTCCTAAAATAATTTTTTTTTTTTTTTTTGAGATGGAGTCTCACTCTACCGCCCAGGCTGGAGTGCAGTGGCGCGATCTTGGCCCACTGCAACCTCCACCTCCCAGGTTCAAGCAATTCTCCTGACCTCAGGAGATCCGCCTACCTCAGCCTCCCGAAGTGCTGGGATTACAGGTGTGAGCCACCACACCAGGCCTCCTAAAACAAATTAAATCCAAATTTAATTTCTCTTCTGAAAGGTCTGGAAGTGGCTTAAAAATTATGAAAACGGCAGATAGGATTTGTATGAATAAAAGATAACCAAAGTTGGGTACGGTGGCTCACGCCTGTAATCCCAACACTTTGGGAGGCCAAGGTGGGTGGATCACCTGAGGTCAGGAGTTCGAGACCAGCCTGGCCAACATGGTGAAACCCCGTCTCTACTAAAAATACAAAACATTAGCCAGGTGTGGTGATGCACGCCTGTAATCCCAGCTACTCAGGAGGCTGAGGCAGGAGAATCACTTGAACCGGGGAGGCAGAGGTTCCAATGAGCTGAGATCATGCCACTGCACTCTAGCCTGGCGACAGAAGGAGACTGCCTCAAAAAAAAAAAAAAAAGGCCAGGCGCAGTGGCTCATGCCTGTAATCCCAGCACTTTGGAAGGCCAAGGCGGGCAGATCATGAGGTCAGGAGATCGAGACCATCCTGGCTAACAGTGAAAACCTGTCTCTACTAAAAATACAAAAAACTAGCCGGGCATGGTGGCAGGTGCCTGTAGTCCTAGCTACTCAGGAGGCTGAGGCAGGAGAATGGCGTGAACCTGGGACACGCAGCTTGCAGTGAGCCAAGATTGCACCACTGCACTCCAGCCTGGGCGACAGAGCGAGACTCCGTCTCAAAAAAAAAAAAAAAAAAAAAAAAAGAGGACATAGATCCATCTGAAGGACAGAGAAAGAAAAACTGCTTTCAGACGTCAGCATTCATGTGAATTATAGCAAAGCTTGGCTCTAAGTTGTTGGGTCATTCAAGCCGTTCCAAGGTCGGAAGAAAATTCTAGTTGTGTCGACCTTACTGAGAAACAATACGTTGGCTTTCAAGGTGGTGCCTTCTTTACGTCCCCACCCGGCATAAAACTACTTCCTGACAAAGAACTATCAGTACTTCTCAGTCTTCATCCCTTACACACTCCCAGTGACAGGATCCTGTGTGAAGTAAGCTCACTTACTCGGGTAAAAGTTCCCACGAAGTTGTGAATGTCAATATTTGGCTCTTCCGCGTACACATACGATCGAATCTGAAGAAGGTCCTGTTCAACAGAAGTCACATTCGGGAGTCAAAACAAAATCACTTCACAATTCAAGACTTCAGGAGGCATCCACTATTTTTCAAAAGCAACTGTATTTCCCACACACAGCAAACAGGCCCTTAAAATTACAGGGAAGGTGGAAACAAGAGGAAAGTCCTCTGTTAAGTAAGTTTAGGAGTCACCGCATACAGTATCTCGAGACACCCTGAGAGACTGTACAGTGAAGACCCTTGTTTCTCTATGTTTACCCAGCACTTTCCAGACTTGATGGGGTGATACTACACACCTATGAATACCCTGGAAAGTGGCAGATCCTCCTCTGCTAAATTCTGGCTTGCAAGACTTGTCTGTACCATTGAAAATACTCATTCAAGCTAGGCGTGGTGGTTAATGCCTGTAATACCAGCACTTTGGGAGGATGAAGTGGGCGGATCAGTTGAGGCCAGGAGTTCGAGACCAGCATGGCCAACATGTTGAAATCCTGTCTCTACTAAAAATACAAAAAAATTAGCCAGGCGTGGTGGCGCGTGCCTGTAATTGCAGCTACTCGGGAGGCTGAGGCAGGAGAATCGCTTGAACCCGGGAGGCGGAAGTTGCAGTGAGCTGAAATCGCGCCACTGCACTCCAGCCTGGATGACAGAGTGAGACACCATCTCAAAAAAAAAAAAAAAAGAAAGAAAGAAAATACTCATTCAACAAATGATTACTGGGCATCTACTCGGTATAAACCTCTGGGAAGAGCTGAAAAAGCAAGTAAGAATGCCTCTCACCCATAAGGATGGCTATCAAAACAAAAACAAAAACAAGTATGATGAAGAGGTGGAGAATCTGGAGGCCCTGTGCACTGTTGCTGGGAACATCAGATGGTGTAAGAGCTATGGAAACAGCACAGCACTTCCTCAAAAAATTAATCAGAAAACTACCAAATAATCCAGCAATTCCACCTCCAGGTATACACCCAAAAGAACTGAAAGCAGGGACATGACATGATCATCTGTCCACCCATGTATGAAGCAGCATTATTCACAACAGCCAAGAAGTGGAAGCAAGTCAAACAAGCATCAGTGGATGAATGGATAAACAAAGTGTGGTCTGTCCATGCAATGGAATATTACTCAGCCTTAAAAAGGAAGAAGTTCTGACACAGGCTACGATGCGGATGAAACTGGAAGACGACATTATGCTCAGTGAAATAAACCAGTCACAAAAAGACAAAAACTAAGTGATTCCACTTATAGGAGGAACTTACAGTAGTTTAATTCATAGAGACAGAAAAACAGAAAGATGCTCGCCAGGGGTTGGGCCAAGGCGGGAATGAAGTTACTGCTTAATGAGTCCAGAGTTCTAGTTTTGAAAGATGAAAAAAGTTCCAAAGATGAACATGGCTGATGCCTGCATGACAAGGTCAGTGTACTTCAGGCCACTGAACTGTGCACTTAAAAATGATTACGATGGTACATTTTATGTTATGTGTCTTTTAGCGCAATTTTTTTAAAAGCAAATGAGAAGTCAACCTTAGGTGATAAGAAAGCCCAAAAGTGAAAGATCTGGGCAAAAACTACATTTCAAAGCAGCATATGTGAAGTGGCATAAGACAGGTACAGTCAGGGGGAGCAGCAGTCACTTCCAGAACAAAGAAGAAAGGAAGTAGATGGGGACTGGGCACCAGGAAAGGCGACGGAGGGGGCAGTAGTGAAGCCCAGGAGGAGGAAGGGACAGGCCAAAGCGCAGTGTGGAATGGAAATAAGTTCAGAAGCAGAAAGCCCCATAGAGCCAGGACAGGATGGAATGATTCCCTGCACTGGCACAGGCGGGTCCCGAGAGGAAATGGCAGGGCGTGGCCCAGATCATGCAACAAGTTAAAGGCCAAGCTAACAATGGATGATTATGTCATATACATACCCACTCACACATATATATGGCATGAGGACAGGAGGTTATATTATAGTGTTGTTTTTTTCTCAGTTGCTTTTCTTCTTTTTTTTTTTCTTTTTGAGATGGAGTCTTGCTCTGTTGCCAGGCTGGAGTGCAATGGTGCAGTCTCGTCTCACTGCAACCTCCACCTCCCAGGTTCAAGCCATTCTCCTGCCTCAGCCTCCCAAGTAGCTGTGACTACAGGCGCATGCCACCACACCCAACTAATTTTTTTTTTTTTTTTTAATAGAGACAGTCTCGATCTCTTGACTCGTGATCCACCCGCCTCAGCCTCCCAAAGTGCTGGGATTACAGGCATGAGCCACCGCGTCCGGCCTACTTTTCTTCTTAATAGGAAGGTCATCTGCTACGGGGGGCTCTTGAGTTCCCATACTCGGCCAACTGCCTGCTGGTCAAAGATGAGGCTTTGCACAAAGAGAGCCAGGAGCAAACCCCAGCCCCCACATACCAGTCGTATGAATTTGGAGAAATCAGTGACCCCTCTGCTCTGTCTCTGACCTGTGAAACAGCCACGCCACCACTACATTTTAGGGGAGCAGTACACAGACACCATGGGGCCCCGCTTCCATGCCTGCTGCGCAGAGGGACACAGCTGCCCTTGGATGGGCAAGTGACCACAGGACCTGTGCTTCATCAGGGCACCCTGAGGCCACGGCTGCGGTCACCGCAGCCAGCTCTGTACCAGCACCTGGCTATTGGATCTGTTTCTTCTCCTCTCTTCCTTTTCCAGATTCTTCTTACTTCCTCTTCATTTTAACACAATTATTTCAACCTGTACTGCCAATCCTGACGACGCGGCCCAGGGAGGCCCGTTACTCCTGCAGGAGAAGGCAGTCCAGCCATGAAGGAGCCAGCTGAGCTAGAAGCAGGTGTCTTGTCTAAACTTCGCAGCTCCTGCCAGCAGCCTGTTGTAGCATGTCCCCATCCCAGTCATTTACAAGTTTCTTTGTACCCTGTCTTTACCTGACCTTTCAAAGGGTAGTAGGAATCACTGCCAGAAAAAAAGGAAGCAGGGATTGCCTTACTAGATAAATCTTACTTGATAACCAAGACACCCAATTATAAAGTGATAGATATACCAAAAAATGTCCAGAAATATTAAAAAATGGGAAATGGATATATTGTGATAGCCACGTCTTGGAATATTATGCAGATGCAAAAAAAGAATGAAACTACACTCCAAGGTGGGACATAGTAGCTCACACCTGTAATCCCAGCACTATGGGAGGCCGAGACTGGTGGATCACTTGAGGTCAGGAGTTCGAGACCAGCCTGGCCAACATGGTGACACCCCATCTCTACTAAAAATACAAAAATTAGCCAGGCGTGGTGGCAGGTGCCTTTAATCCCAGCTACTCGGGAGGCTGAGGCAGGAGAATTGCTTGAACCTGGGAGGTGGAAGTTGCAGTGAGCTGAGATCACACCACTGTACTCTACCCTGGGCAAGAGAGGGAAACTCCATCTCAAAAAAAAAAAAAAAAAAAAGAGGGAGGCCAGGCATGGTGGCTCACACGTGTAATCCCAGCACTTTGGGAGGCCGAGGCAGGTGGATCACTTGAGGTCAGGAGTTCAAGACAAGGCTGACCAACCTGGTAAAACCCCATTTCTACTAAAAATACACACACACAAAAAATAGCTGGGCATGGTGGCACACGCCTGTAATTTCAGCAACTCAGGAAGCTGAGGCCGGAGAATTGCTTGAACCCAGGAGGTGGAGGCTGCAATGAGCTGATCACACCATTGCACTCCAGCCTGGGCAACAAGATTGAAATTCCATCACAAAAAAAAAAAAAAAAGTATACTCTAAATTTTGTTTGTTTTTGAGATGGAGTCTCGCTCTGCTGCCAGGCTGGAGTGCAGTGGTGTGATCTCAGCTCACTGCAACCTCCACCTCCCAGATTCAAACTATTTCCCTGCCTCGGCCTTCCAAATAGCTAGGACTACAGGCACACACCACCAAGCCTGGATAACTTTTTGTATTTTAGTAGAGACAGGGTTTCACCGTGTTGGCCAGGATGATCTCAATCTCCTGACCTCGTGATCCACCCGCCTTGGCCTCCCAAAGTGCTGGGATTACAGGTGTGAGCCACCACGCCCAGCCTTCTCTAAATTTTTAATGAAATGAACTGTCAACATTTAAAATTTGAGTGATTTCACATGAAAATCTGGATTTCTGGGTGCTCTTTCAAAAACAATCAGATAGGCAAACTTGGCCAACAACGCCACTTGGCAAAAAGGGCCAAGAGATGGTAGAGGCTACCAGCCACCCCTTCAGGCAGAGCCTGCACTCTTGCTAACTAACTAGGAGGCACCATATGCATACTGCCTCTGTGTATTCATAAGGCTCAGAGACACATTAAACATGGAGTAGGGCCGAGTGTGGTGGCTCACACCTGTAATCTCAGTACTGTGGGAGGCTAAGGCAGGTGGATCACCTGAGGTCAGGAGTTTGAGACCAGCCTGGCCAACATGGTGAAACCCCATCAATACAGAAATTAGCTGGGCGTGGTGGCTCACGACTGTAGTCCCAGCTACTCGGAGGCTGAGGCAGGATAATCACTTGAACCCGGGAGGCAGAGGTTGCAGTGAGCTGAGATGGTGCCACTGCACTCCAGCCTGGGCAACAGAATAAGATTCTGTCTCCAAAAAAAAAAAAAAAAAAAAAAAGGCCAGGTGCAGTGGCTCACACCTGTAATCCAAGCACTTTGGGAATCCAAGGTGGGTGGATCACAAGGTCAGGAGATTGACGCCAACTTCGCTAACACAGTGAAACCCTGTCTCTACCAAAAATACAAAAAATTAACTAGGTGGGGTGGCAGGCACCTGTAGTCCCAGTTACTCAGGAGGCTGAGGCAGGAGAATGGCGTGAACCCGGGATGCAGAGCTTGCAGTGAACCGAGATCGCGCCACTGCACTCCAGCCTGGGTGACAGAGTGAGACTCCATCAAAAAAAAAAAAGTGGAGGGTGAAAAAAACTGCAGAACAACGAATACAGTCTTATGCCATTTATGTGAAACCACATACCACAAACAACTCTGCATTTGTATATTTATAAGTAAGTGCATTGAGAAACATCTGGAAAGACCACTATTGACTTCACATGACCCTTGATTCCCTCTGGGAAGAAGGTAAGATCTGAGGTAAAGGCTGTGAGCAGGACTTCTCACTTTTTCTTCCACAGCTTTCCATACAGTTGAACTATTTTTAACAAGAATATACTCATGTATTAATCAGGTCATCGTTTCATATAAATCTTTTTTTGTTTTTTTGAGACAGGGTCTCCCTCTGTTGCCCAGCCTGGAGTACAGTGGCACAATCTCAGCTCACTGCAACCTCCGCCTCCCAGGTTCAAGCCATCCTCCCACCTCAGCATCCCGAGTAGCTGGGACGATAGGTGTGTGCTACCAGGCCTGGCTACTTCTTGTATTTTTTGTGGAGACAGGGTTCACCACATTGCCCAGGATGTTCTCAAGCGATCTGCTTGCCTCGGTCTTCCAAAATGCGGGATTACAGGCGTGAGCCACTGCGCCCAGCTCATATACATCTCATTATCTAAAATTGTGTTAAAATGCTGCTCCTCACAGAGACCACCCCCCAATAATCACACTAAGGCCGAGAGTTCCTTGACAACAAAGAAGACAGGATCTCATCTTTCTCTGAAACCTAGTCCGAGCCTGGACCCAACGAGAGGCAAAGCGAGCGTTTATTAAACTGCGTCATGCTTCTAAAGCATGCACCAAGTAATGCGATCCCATGCTGCGGAATCTGCAGCACCCTCCCTTCCATGCCCCCCTAACCTGTCTCTAGAACAGATCTTTTAAATTGTTTTGAGGATCAGAATTCTGTCGTCAGGTTAGCTACACCTCACAGGCATGATGGTGGCTGCTACAAGTCCCCAGGGGCTCCTAGCCAGTAGTTAGAAACTCACTGTTCTAACATTCCCGGTTTAGGCCAGGCGCCGTGGCTCATGCCAGTAACCACAGCACTTTGGGAGGCTGAGGCAGGTGGATCAACGGAGGCCAGGAGTTTGAGACCATCCTGGCCAACACCACGAAACCCTGCCTCTACTAAAAATACAAATATTAGCCAGGGGCGGTGGCGGGTGCCTGTAATCCCAGCTACTCAGGAGGCTGAGGCAGGAAAATTGCTTGAACCCAGGAGGTGGAAGTTGCAGTGAGCCAAGATCACGCCACTGTACTCCACCCTGGGCGACAGAGTAAGAGTCCGTCTCATAAATAAATAATAAAATAAAATTCCTGGTTTAAAATTAACAGTAATAATGGTGCTATTTCACTTTGTATTAGCCATGAAAAATCATTCATAGGGTGGCTACATTTCTTGTTATGTCAGTCCCACCAAGACGTGGACCTATCCTCCTCCCTCAGGGGACACAGTAAGGAGTGGCTTCGATCCATGTGACGTGAGTACAGGGGAAGCTTCTGTGTTCCACTTCATCCTTCCAGACCACGGTGGGGCACGCCAGTCACCGGGCACTTAAGTTACACTTGACCAACTACTGCGGCCATCGTCTCAGCCAGGGCCGGCACCCCGTCATGCACACTGGGGATACGGCAGAGAATACAACAGGCAGAGCCCACCTGCAGGGACGCTGCCTGGGAGTGAGCAAAGTGGGGATGCAGGGAGAGGAGGGCAGAAAGAGCCTCTCTGATAAGGAGACTCGTGAGCAAAAGCTCAGTGGAGCGTGGAGATGACCTGCCAGGCAGACTCGCCAGAGATCAGAGGGCTCCCGGTGGAGGAAACGGCAACAGTAAACATCCAGGGACAGAATGACAGACCCGACAGGCTGGCAGGCAGAGGAGAGAAGGCCAGGCACTGAGGTCGCAGCCTCAGCAGAGAGACAAATGGGAAGGACCTGAAGATGACAGCAAGCACCGCAGAACTGATTCTCAGTAAGAGGAGAAATCTTTGGAGGGTTTTTTTTTTATTTTTTTTTTTATTTTTTTATTTATTTTTTTTTTTTGAGACGGAGTCTGGCTCTGTCGCCCGGGCTGGAGTGCAGTGGCCGGATCTCAGCTCACTGCAAGCTCCGCCCCCCGGGTTTACGCCATTCTCCTGCCTCAGCCTCCCGAGTAGCTGGGACTACAGGCGCCCGCCGCCTCGCCCGGCTAGTTTTTTGTATATTTTTTAGTAGAGACGGGGTTTCACCGTGTTCGCCAGGATGGTCTCGATCTCCTGACCTCGTGATCCGCCCGTCTCGGCCTCCCAAAGTGCTGGGATTACAGGCTTGAGCCACCGCGCCCGGCCGGTTTTTTTTTTATTTTATGATTATTACTTTTATTAGACACAGGTCTCACTATGCTGCCCAGGCTGGAGTGCAGTTGCTATTCCCAGGGACAATGACAGCTCACTAAAGCATCGAACCCATGGGCTTAAGCAATCCTCCTGACTCAGCCTCTCGAGGAGCTGGGACTACAGGTGCATGCCACCGAGCCTGGCCTACCTTCGTAGGTTTTGAGCAGAGCAGTGACATGCTCTGGCTTACCCTTTAAATTCTGGTGAGGCACGTGGGCAAGGCTCCTTACGGTTTTCAGCTTCCCACGGGAGAGCGCACTGCCTACCCTCAGGGTCTGCTTTTGGCCTGGCCACATCAGGGAAGCCAACTAATCCCAGGGGCTCTCCAGGACCCCACGCTCCCCCACCAGCCCCACTTCACAGCTGCCGTCCCATTCCTGGCCCCCAAGGTATTGAGTTCGAGAACCCTGCTAAGACAGGTTGCCAGCATGGGCTTCTGCAGGGAAAGCTACTCACGGCGGCCGTGGGGAGCCTCTGCGTGCAGGCCACGGGAAGCCGCAGCTTCCAGTCCGTCTCCCCATCCAGCTGATCCGTCCGCAAGAAGCATGACCCTGTGGGAAGGAAGTCGGGTGCTGTCACCTGCACCTCAAGCACCCTTCCCTCGGCAGCTCTGGGCAGCGTCTGCTCTGGTCCTTGTAAAAACAGCCAACCAACGGCCAGCAACCACAAGGGAAAATACATATCCTAACTCCCACTTCTTCCAAAATAAGCTCTGGGATCAGAAAGCTCAGAGTTCAAACCCTCACTCCACCACTCTCTCTCAGTGAGATCCTAGGCTAGTTTCTTGGCCTTGTTAAGCTCCAGTGTCTGTAAAATGTGGAGAAACGTAGACCTCACAATTTTGCTGTAGAGATTCAGTGGAGAGATAGAACAGGGACCAGCACAGAGTGACCAGCATTCCTAGCTGTCTGGCCAGGCATCGCCAGCACCTTCTCAGGACCCAAACCACCTGAGTGCAGGTCCAGGCTCTGCCACATACTAGCTTTGTGCCCTGATAGTTGCCTATCCTCTCTGAGCCTCAGTTTCCTCGTCTGTAAAAGTGGAGATAGGGACAGCCCTGACCCTGCAGAGATGTTGTGACAAAGAGGTGATTCGTGCATAGAGCTCAGAACAGCACCGATCGATCCAGGCAAGCACGAGGTCATTACGGGATGGCACACTTCAGAGGTGTATCTTTCAGTCTGACATACAGATCCATGCAAGTAGTCAGCCGTACACTCCATCAGATACAGAACACACCCCATTCACGACACTGCAGTTCAGTCTTTGAGAACTATTAACGTAGAACACACATAATTTTGGTTTTTTTGTTTTGTTTTTTTTTTAAGAAAAAAAGAGCATGTCAGGGGCCCTGATAACTCCATAATGCTCTGTTTTCACTAAATAGGACACAAGAACAAATTTGAAGACAAAGCCGTAGTTTTTCAAAGACTGTTTTAATCTAGTGCCTTTTACCTCCTGTCCTGATTACATATCAGTATATAATTTTACTTGTACTTTAATTCCATTAATAATGAAATACATTGCAGCATCCTCAAAGGAATACAAATGTAAATTTTTCACGTGTTCAGAAACCTCCAATCATGCCAGATAAGAGAAAAACAGCCTATTTCCTCAGAACAGCTTAAATAACAAAAATTAAAATCAAGGCCATTTTGGCTGGTCGTGGTGGCTCACACCTGTAATTCCAGCACTTTGGGAGGCTGATGGATCACTTGAGGTCAGGAGTTCAAGACCAGCCTGGCCAACATGGTGAAACCCCATCCCTACCAAAAATATAAAAATTAGCCAGGCATATTGGTGCATGGGAGGCTGAGGCAGGAGAATGGCTTGAACCCAGGAGGCAGAGGTTGCAGTAAGCTGAGATCATACCACAGCATTCCAGCCTGGGCAACAGAGCAAGACCCGGTCTCAAGAAAAAAAAAAAAAATTAAGGCAATCTTAGGAGACTGATAGGGTGGGCAGGCAATGGCAGCTGCCACCCTAGGGAACAACTGCAAGGAGTTAAAGGCCTTGTAGGAGACTTCAGAGATTCCCAGCCCGCAAACTCAGGCTACCATAAATAAATCAATAAGTGCTATGGGCAAGGTTCCCGACTCATGAACAAAGGCCAGAAAAGACAGTCCCCTCTCCCCAGTTTCTATACTGCCCCCACTCATGACACATCTGCTGGTATCAGCTTAGAAGAGAGAGGATTTCTGTTTACTTCTACATGTTAGAGACACTTCCTCGTCCCAACTCCTGAGGCTGAGCTTAACACAGCCTGGAGAGGAAACCCAAGGCCACTGTATGCGTGACTTGACCAGCTGTGAGTCAGCCGGTGTTCCACAAACTGTATTTTTTAATGACCAAAATCTATGGACTTTTAAACACCAACAACACTGTTTAAAAAGAACGGTCTATTGAAAAAGATGCTTTTGATTTGCCTCCATGGCTCCAAAATGATAATCTACTTTGTGACATTTTCAAATGATTATTTTACCAAATTACCACTGAAAGGTTAATGGTTATTTTCCAAATTGATCTCAGATGTTTACCGTTTTTTTCTGATGTCCTCAGGAAGATCATGTCGGCAGGGACCCGCTGGTTCTGTGTTATGAAAAGAAAGACTGTTACTGTGAATGAATGACCATGTGCCGGGTGGGGGGAGGGAGGGTTTCCGCCCCCACCCCCAACCCCTCCTTGGGTTGTTGGGGGGGTGGGGACTGAAACTCACAGCCTCTTTTAAGTTTCTGCCTTTGTCAAAGACAGATTCGGGGATTTATTTTGAATCTGAAAAATCTTGCACACTGCTGCTACTTTACTAATCCCCTATCAAAATCTTATCTTGGAAAGAGAGCTTCTAGTTTTCTGGCGAATTCAACCATTACCTCCCAAAATCCCGAAAGTCTACCTCCCCAGCTGGCTCTCTTCCAGGCTGTCTGCTGAGACTCAAGGCAGACCCTGCGCTCACGCTTTCTGCTTCTACCAACTTCCCAGCTTGATGTTTGGCTTTTAGTGGATTTTAATAAGGAAGGAAAGTAGTAAGAAGCAACAAAAGCCATTCTCAAAAACACTGGGGGAAGCGGGGGGAGCCAGCAGCCCCCATTTAATTATGAACAGAAAAGTATGTGATAACATAGAGGGGGTTTGTGTGGTTCTTCTGAGCTACCACCCAAAAGAGTTTCACTTTACCTCAAAGCAGCTTTGAGTTCTTGGATTTAATCCTTTTAAAAGAGCATAGCTCAATTTCTACAGAAACAAGTTAAGACACAACCCTTTTCTAATCAAATATTATTCCAAGGCTCTCCAGAGCCACCCCCCAAAATCCAATACCTTCCAAATATACACACTAGAAAAAGATATGAGTGTTTGCTAAAGTAACAAACACACTGACACAGCTATTTTTTAAAATGTATTTTTGGTCTTTTTACTGTTCTCAGGTTACACTTAACCCCTGCTCCCCATAAAATAAAAAACAAGCACAATGGTTAAGTTGGGAAATACAAGCTAAAATAGCTCAAAAGGTAAATTTTATAAATATTTTAAGTGTCTATATAGTAAGTAGACTTCTAGGAAAGATTTTATTATTTTTTTTATCCCAAAATAATAAGCACATCGAACAGGAAATCAAAACTTGTACTTGTGTTTGTAAGCAGGATTTCTGGCTAACCAACACATATAAACCTTGAAAAAATATTTGTGTGTGTGTGTGTGTGTGTGTGTGTGTGTGTGTGTGTGTGTGTGTGTCTCACAGGAGATTTTTCTCCCGAAGCAAAGTTTTTGGATAGAATCCCAAAATGCATCATTCACTTCGTCTACCAGATACACAAATGACACGTTAGGACCCATGAAGTGGTATTCACACACAAGCTTCCAGATCCTGCTCACCTTTTCAACGATGATAAGGTCTCCAACTTGGATGTTAGAACTCTTCACCTTCACTGTGCCTGCAATGCAACAGGTTGAAGATACATCACCATCTTAATTCATTTCAATTCAACATGTCTTTACAGAGTGCCCAGCCTGCAAACACACAGCACACCCAGAAGTACATGCTCCCACCCGCGGCTGCCACCGACTCCAGCACCATTATCTCCTGCCTCTCCAGGAAAGGGCTCAACCGCTGCAGAGGCCGCTGCAGACATAAATGCCCACTTCACAGAGCACTGGAATAGCTCGAGCCCTTCATGAAAGACCATTTATTTGCCTTAAAAGTGACTTAAATGGAAAGTACTTGGGGAAAAAAGTCTTAATTTCCAACACCACTTAACAGTGACTTCGATGCAAAGTACTGGGGGAAAAAAAGTCTTAATTTTCAACGCCACCAAAAAGAAAGAAGCTAACTAATTCCAAAGGACTGATTTACTTTTTAATTGATAATTGCTACATGCTTTGATTGATAGGATTATGATCAGACTGTATAATTTTGCTGGATGTTTAAGCAGTAAAAGCTAACATTAAATGCTAATTCTGTGCTCAGCCCTGTACAGACTTTGACGTTTCACTTAATCTTCACAATAGCCCTCAGAAGAAGGTAGTTCCATCCCCAGCTTTCAGATGAGGAAAGGAGACTCAGGATGTTCCCCCTTCCCCCAAAGTCTCAGAGTTAGAACAGGCCAGTGCTGGGATTCACACCTGCATCTGACTTCAGAGTACACAAGAAAAGCAGTGAGTTCCATTCAACCCAAAAAACATGGCTGGGCCAGGCACAGCGGCTCACATCGGTAATCCCAGGACTTTGGAAGGCCGAAGCAGGCAGATGGCGTGAGCCCAGGAGTTCAAAACCAGCCTGGCCACATGTCAAAACCCTGTCTCTACCAAAAATATAAAAATTAGCTGGGTGTGGTGGTACATGCCTGTAGTCCCAGCTAGTCGGGAGGCTGAGGTGTGGGAGGATCGCTTGTGCCCAGGAAATAGAGGCTGCAGTGAGCTGTGATCATGTCACTCCAGCCTGGGCAACAGTGAGACCCCGTCTCAAAAAAATAAATAAATAAATAAATAAATAAACACGACTGAGGTCTGTGTCCTGGGGAACCAAGGATGAAGACAGTCCCCATATTCTCAGAGAGCTCCTAGCCTAGGAGAGGAGCGGACACAATGATTCTGCAAAGAACCAGAGAGTCAATAGTTTACGTCCTGTGGCCAAGAGCCATGTCTTCCACCCTCCCAACTACTGATCCACCTAAAAAGGCTCATAGTCTTTTGTACATGTATATTTTACGTTTTAAAACATAAGAAACATCCTCAGCTCTCGGGCCATACAAAACCAAACGCAGAGCTGAACTGGGCCCACAGCCTTTGGTTGTCAACCAAAAATCTGGCAAGCAAGACAGCCAGACAGATGCTCTTAGTGCAAAACAGCCTGCGAAACGCTGGCAGTGCACCCCATGTACTGAGAGAGTGGGAAGGAGGGAAATTTCACCTCCTAAGAAGTACCTAGAGCAGCGCCCAGTACACAGAAGGTACTTGATTATTCACTCAACACCCAGGCAGCATTTACTGAACATCTGCTGTATGCCAGCGGTTCTAAGGGCTGGGGATACATGAGACCCAATTCCAGTGGAGGGGAGGAGGCAACAAACAAATAATGGATGAAGGGGGTTGGAGGATCAGAGGGATGGCTGTCAGCAAACTCTCTGTGGGAGAGTTGAGGCCAGAATTAGACGAAGGACACTGTGCTTCCAGTAACAGACGAAAGGCACCCTGAGATGTGAGAAAGTGGGACAGGTGAATAGCTAACAGCATACACACAGCCAAAGGCTAGAACTCTTTCAGCAAGACGCAAAGCATCAGGAAAGCAGGCAACAGCAAGAGATGAAAGTGGAAGGGGCCAGTTGGGGCCAGGTGGCCCCACATGCTGTGAGTGAGTCCAGAGAGGAAAAGAGAATTTATTCTGGTGATAGGTTAAATTCACATACAGGGAGCAACACCCCAAAATCTTTGTGATACTGGTATTTTGTAACAAGCCCATGTAACTTACAAATGTTCAGCTAAGAGAGAGGTAAAAAGTAATTATAGCCTGGGCACCACGGTGGCTCATAATCCCAGCACTTTGGGAGGCCAAGGCGGGTGGATCGCCTGAGGTCAGGAGTTCAAGACCAGCCTGGCCAATATAGTGAAATCCAGTCTCTACTAAAAATACAAAAATTAGCCAGGCATGGTGGCAGGCACATGTAATCTCAGATACTGAGGCAGGAGAATCGCTTGAACCCAGAGGTGGAGGTTGCAGTGAGCCGAGATCTCACCCTTGCATTCCAGACAAAACTCCATCTCAAAATAAAAAAAAAAAAAAAGAGCTTAAAGACATGAAATAATCCAAGTGCACAACTCTAGATTTTTAGTGTCTCACATATTTTACATTTTAACATAATTTAATATCATTTGTTTTTTAAGGATTTCACTACCATGGAGATTTTTCAGAGGATTCCAATGTTTTCCTGTTGAAACAACTCTCTTTAATCGGTTCCATAAGATTTGATTTTAACTAATTTTTATATGTCATTAAATCTTGTCATTAAACAGTTAGTAGAATTGGCATCAAAAGGTCTGATACAAACACTACTGACCTTTTTTTTTTTTTTTTTTTCCTTAGATGGAGTCTCGCTCTGTCACCCAGGCTGGAGTGCAGTGGCGTGATCTCGGCTCACTGCAACCTCCACCTCCCACGTTCAAGCGATTATTCTGCCTTCAGCCTCCCGAGTAGCTGGGACTACAGATGCCCACCACCACGTCTAGCTAATTTTTGTAAGTTTTAGTAGAGGCGGGGCTTCACCATATTGGCCAGGCTGTTCTCGAAGTCCTGACCTTGTGATCCACCCACCTCAGCCTCCCAAAGTACTGGGATTACAGGCATGAGCCACTGTGCCCAGTCAACATTATTGACTTCTAGAAAGTACTCAACTAACGATGGCGAGCTGGACCAACCCTCAATTGCTGGTAAGACTTCTGGACTCTCCTAGTGTGAGCATCTCACCCTAAGTGAGAATCTAGCATCTAATGGTACCTCATTTTCATAAAATGTGATGCTAAACTCAATCCAATGACCGGAGCTGGCCTGCTAGAGAGAGACCCACTGTCCTCGTTTCATTATGTCTTAGACTTTGGTCAATACATTTACAGAGAGACTGGAAAACATCCAATTAGATGACTAGAAATGGGCCAGACGCAGTGACTCACACCTATAATCTCAGCACTTTGGGAGGCTGAGACAGGTGGATCGCTTGAGCCTATTAGTTCAAGACCAGCCTGGGCAACATGGCAAGACCCTATCTCTACAACAAACACAAAAAATTAGCCAGGTGTGGTGATGTGCGCCTGTAGTCCCAGCTACTCGGGAGACTGAGGTAGGAGGAATGCTTGATCCCAGGCAACCAAGGCTGCTGTGAGCTGAGATTGTGCCACTGCACTGCAGCCTGGGAAAAAGAACAAGACGCTGCCTCAAAAAAAAAAAAAGAGAGAGAGAGAGAGAGAGAGGGCCGGGCACAGTGGCTCACGCCTGTAATCCCAATACTTTGGGAGGCCGAGGCGGGCAGATCACCAGAGGTCAGGAGTTTGAGACCAGCCTGACCAACATGGAGAAACCCCGTCTCTACTAAATACAAAATTAGCCGGATGTGGTAGCGCACACCTATAATCCCAGCTACTCGGGAGGGCTGAGGCAGGAGTATTGCTTGAACCCCGGAGGTGGAGGTTGCAGTGAGCCCAGTTTGCACCACTGCACTTCAACCTGGGCAACAAGAGCGAAACTCCATCTCAAAAAAAAAAGAAAAAAGAGAGAGAAGAGAGAAATGGGTATAGAGAGGGTCTCACTGGCCGTACAATTTCATGGCCTGAACCAATCTTCTTGCTCCACTAGGGGGCAAAAGGAAAAATCGACACAGACGCATCATTTTTCTGGGAGCTCAGGAAGGTATTACTTGAAGGAAGACCGTAAATTCAACATGGCCCTCAGCGCCAATGAACTTTTCCTTCACTTGGGCTTGTCCCAACTTTCCCAAACATAAATTTACACATTGTCTTTGGTTTTATTACTAAAACTGATGTTGCTGGCCTGGCCCAAATGATCACGCCTGGGTTCACATCTTCAAGCTCTAGTCACAGGTTCCCTCTTAAAATCTAACTCAAAGAAGAGCATACGTGTTTATTCTTATTAAATAATAATCACCTATGTACATGTGTGTATGTTAGCAGGACAGAGGACAAAATCAGGGAGATTCTCCTGAAAGAATCAGCAGGGCTTTCTCTGGCACATTTATTTTCCAAATTTTTCACATGAATTATTTTTCCATTAAGCATAAGGTTGCTTTCCTAATAAGAAAAAATAATAATAATTAAAATTAGCTCAAATTTTTTAGTGACCAGACCCAGATTTTTCCCTTCTGCAAGTGAGTCCTGATTTATGATCCATTCATTTGAACTCTGCCTCTCTCTGTCCATCTGTTCTGCCTCAACAAAAACCCCTTTAATCCTCTGTGTTTGCAGAGCAGTTTCTGAGTAACCCCAGCAGGCCAATCCTTCACGCAAACACACCTACTGTACCCGACTGTCCGTCAGCCAACAGGGCTCTTGCTCCTCTTCTAAGGGAGGAAGCAGGAGCCGCACCATCGTGAGGTCACTTGGGTTTTTTACCCACGGTCATTCATTAGCATTTCAGTGTTTTGGGGGGATGAGCCTCGGATCTCCAGCTTGAACAAACACAGATTCCCAGACTCTCCCCTTCTGTTGAGCCACTGCAGAGTGCTGTCAATTTGGACTTCTTGCCCTATGTTGCCTTTTCTTTTGGTGATCAAAAATATGTAGTTTGGCTGGGCACAGTAGCTCCCAATCCTAGCACTTTGGGAGGCCTTAGTGGGTGGATTGCTTGAGCCCAGGAGTTTGAGACCAGCCTGCGCAGCATGGCAAAACTCTGTCTCTATTTTTCAAAAAAGTTAATTAGGCTGGGCGCGGTGGCTCACGCCTGTAATCCTAGCACTTTGGGAGGCTGAGGCGGGTGGATCATGAGGTCAGGCATTCGAGACCAGCTGGCTAACTTAGTGAAACCAGGTCTCTACTAAAAATACAAAAAATTAGCTGGGCATGGTGACAGACGCCTGTAATCCCAGCTACTTGTGAGGCTGAGGCAGGAGAATCCCTTGAACCTGGAAGGTGGAGGAGGTTGCAGTGAGCCAAGATCGTGCCACTGTACTCCAGCGCCACTGTACTCCAGGCGACAGTACGAGACTCCATCTCAAAAAAAAAAAAAAAGTTAAATTAAATATCTATATGGTTTGGGCCTTCATGTTGGGCATGGTATGTGTGCGCGCGTGTGTGTGTGCGCATGTAATGAGAGAAAATACAAAACCAGAATGAAAAGGAGAAAAAGCACCAAGAAGAAAAGAGATTTAAAAAAAGCAGATACTGTTATTTACATTCCCATATTTACTGGGAGTTTTCCACCAGCCAGGCCCTAGGCTTGGCTGTCAGTATTTGACTAAAACGTCCCTCTCTAACGAGCTCTCAAGTTGGTAGAGAGAAAGAGGAAGAGAAAAGAGAGACCAAAGTTAGAAGTGAGGAATCACTGGGCATTCAGTGGTTAGAACTGACTCCCAGAATGAAAAAATTGGTAAGGGTGTAGAAAGGGCTCAAACACATGATTTCTAACCTCACATCAACCACTGTTCTGAGTCTTCTACATTGTTGCAAAAAAGGGGAAGAACAAGATACACAGAAGCAAACTGACAGAAAGGCTCCTATGTCCTAACAAAGTAACAGGAGAAAGAAAAAACAGCACATTGATAGCAATTATTACCAATCTCAAAAAAGGGCAGGAACTCTCCCTACAGTTGATCTGGCAGGGAAGAAAATGCCCTCCCAACGCGCCTCCGCCAGGCACACTTCCCAAGCGCTCCTTGGTTTTTTGTCATTGTTCTGTTTTGGTCTCATCTTCCCCAGAGACTCCTAAGATAGAAAAAGGACCAATACACAGGGCTCCCAGCTTGGACGATGCTTTACCATTAATGTCTTAAAATTCTTTGTCAGTTTTTTTTTTTTTTTTAACTCAAGATCTAACCATCTGATCTTAATAATTTTTGAACAAGCCCCCCCTCCTTTTTACTTTTCACTGGGTCCCACAAATTATGTAACTGGTCCAGAAGGCTAGTAAAAACTCCCAATAATATCTTCTTTATAAAGCGTGCAGGAAAACCTGGCCCTGTCCTAAGAACCGAGGCCACAGAACTCTGAACTTTTCCTGTAACACCCCATCTCCAAAATCGAGGCTCTGAGATTTTTTAATGCATTCGCAGAAATTCTACAAAAGGTAAGAGATTTTTGCAAAAGTTAAGCGGAAAATTCGCTGCCTGCCACATCCTAAATCATTAAAAGTCTTCTAATAAATCTATCCCTTTCAGCTTTCGCCACTTCACCCAAGTCGTCTCTCAATCAGAGTTTATAACGGGGAACAAACTTCCAATTATTAGAGCTGTTTATTTCTGTAGCGATGGACCCCAAGCCTTTCATAAGCAAACCTATTGAGCCCAAACCATGCCTTTCATGGATGACAGCTTCAGAATAAGAGCAGTTTGTCTACATTGCAGGGAGAAACCAGATGTTTCCCTTGAGTCGAAACAAGCAAATGACAATTCAGTCAAACTGCAGAACAGCCTACCAAAAAAATTTTTTTAAATAAATTCCAGGGCACTAGTATGTGTGGGCCTATTTTTTGACCCTGAACACCTCCAACTATACTTGTATTTTTCATTGTTCATGCAGGACATTGATTGCTTTTGTAGATCTCTAACAACAATCTCCATGCACTAACCCTGGTTAATGTATTACTCTTTAACTCACACTCTAATCTAACTGTGACAGTGATGAGTTGTAAATTCTGCTTCATGTGTACATTTCCTGGGGTTGACATTAAAACGCCTCTGCAGACCCAGCAGAGTTCAGAGGTTTAAAGTTGAAATTTTCATATTCAAATAGAGTTGTCTGCCTTCCCCAAAGCCAAAGAAAAGACTGTTATTTGAAAACAGGCAAAGAGTTGAAAGGATTATTATAAATAATCACCAGCACTTCCTGGGGCTTTTGTTTAAATAGTGGGAACTTAAAAAAAGAAAAAAAAGGCTGCAGTTTAAATGTAACAAGTTTATACCCAACAGTGGCTTTTAAAATATATAAATGGTCTTGCCGGTTTATGGTGCCCAGAAATGATGAAGCAGACGAACACCCTTATGGGGGGGGAGGGGGGGAAGTTCCTTTTGGGAATAATAGTGCAATTTGCAAGTTTGAGTTTTTGGTGTTTTTTTTTTTTTTTAATTAAACAATAGATCAGTTCACCAATTACTTGTAATAAAATGAAATTGAGTTCTTTGAAAGGAAAATTTGAACTTTGTGGATCTTAAATAACTTTATATATGAGCTGGGTACAGTGGCTCAGGCCTGTAATCCCAGCACTTTGGGAGGCTGAGGCAGGTGGGTCACCTGTGGTCGGGAGTTCAAGACCAGCCTGACTGACATGGAGAAATACCATCTCTACTAAAAATACAAAATTAGCCGGGCACGGTGGCGCACGCCTGTAATCCCAGCTACTCGGGAGGCTGAGGCAGGAGAATCGCTTGAACCTGGGAGGCGGAGGTTGCAGTCAGCTGAGGTCGCACCATTACACTCTAGCCTGGGCAACAAGAGCGAAACTCCATCTCAAAAAAAAAAAAAAAAAAACACTCTATATCTGCATCAGGCAGTATGAAAAAGTATTCGCCAAAATCTGTTATAAATAAGACTCATTCATAGCTGCTGATGCTCTGAATCTTAGACAAGGGAAATTTGGGAAGGGAGTTCTTTGTTCACTGAATTGTCTTTGAGGTCCTTAGTGAAGGATCTTTGCAGCAGTTTTGCTGCAGTAACATTGAAAAGTCTATCAATACAATTCTCTTCTTTAAAAAAATCATAATGCATATTTTTTTTTTTTTTTTTTTTTTTTTGAGACGGAGTCTCGCTCTGTAGCCCAGGCTGGAGTGCAGTGGCCGGATCTCAGCTCACTGCAAGCTCCGCCTCCCGGGTTTACGCCATTCTCCTGCCTCAGCCTTCCCGAGTAGCTGGGACTACAAGCGCCCGCCACCGCGCCCGGCTAGTTTTTTGTATTTTTTAGTAGAGACGGGGTTTCACCATGTTAGCCAGGATGGTCTCGATCTCCTGACCTCGTGATCCGCCCGTCTCGGCCTCCCAAAGTGCTGGGATTACAGGCTTGAGCCACCGCGCCCGGCCCATAATGCATATCTTAATGTTCTCCCATGTCTGGACAGAGTTTATACTTTGAAACGTAAGTAGTACTTGTGTTTAGGAACGTAGAGTTTCAATTTAGTTAATTATTAGCTAAACAACTCCCGTTAATTAATGCACCTTTCCTACATTATTATACCTTCTGATTAACCCCAATGACATACAACTCCAAGAAAGAAAAACATGCATTCTTAGGTCTTGAAATTTAAGTCACATTAATTGCAATCCTAGATAATGGTACATGGGTTTTGTGCTACACTGAAAAAATATATCCTCAAATGGAGGTGAGATCCTTGAGGTTACAAGTGATTCTGTAAATGAGAAAGAGTGAGCAGAGGGCATCGCTTAACTATCTGGAAAGAACTGGAAAAGGAAAGATATCAGGTCGATTTTTTATACCACATATGTAGGAGAAAGCTGAAGATACGCAAAAGAGCGTAGACCTTTGGCTTATGACTTATGGTCAGCCTGCCCAGATGTCCCCAGCAGGAAAGAAGCATCAGCAATTGTGTTAATTATGCCTCTGTTTGCACTTCTTTCAAGGCTAATTGTCTGCCTGCTTCATTTAGCCCTTGATCACAAGTTAGTCTGGGAAGGCATTCCTGGTATGAACACCCATGGAATTCATCTTGTGAAAATGCAAATCCCATTTCCCTCACCACCTGTGATAATCGAGGCAACTCCCCACCCCCATTAAACTTTTGGTTTGGGGAAGTACAAAGAGAAATAATTCCTTCACTAATTATTTTTTTCCAGTCCAACCCAATCCTCCTGAGTAACAAAACTAAGTTTTGCTGGATCTGCTACATCTCCAAGATCTTCTCCTTTCTGGCTTTATTTCCAGTGCTACGGAATGCTATTAATTTAGGAAGACAGCTCTATAATTAAAACCATAAAAATTCATAAAGGTCTAAGAAATGCTCTTAAGTCTCTGACGTTTAAATGTGAATTTTAAGTAGGAGGAAAAGGATGCTTGTTTATCCAAAAGCACTACCCCATGTGGTTTTCACCAGTTTGTCCATCTGACAATGAAGAGGCTAGATTGATAGGTTTCTTTGGACTCAGAGATGTGTTTTAAAATGACTCAGATCTTAAAAGCACCTCTGTAGCACATGTATTAAGGCTGAACACTATAGCAACTGTTGAGATATTATATGCCAAAGTGCTGAGCTCAGCTTCTGGCACATGGTAGGTACCTTGATTTAAAGGCTAAGTTTTACATGCAAACAAGCCTGGGTTCACATCCCAGCTCTGCCCTTTGCTAGCTCATCATCCCAGAGAGGATGCTTTCCCTCTCTTTTGTTATAGGGGCCTCAGCCATGAACCTAGCAATGAGTGAGAGAAAGAAATTTTTTCCTTCCCTACATCTACACTCATAAAAGCTACCTTCACAGGGCTATCTAGAAGACTACAGACTAGGCTGGGCACGGTGGCTCATGCCTGTAATCCCTACACTTTGGGAAGCCAAGGCAGGAGGATCATTTGAGACCAGCCTGGGCAACTTCATCTCTACAAAAAATTAAAAAGTTAGCTAGGTATAGTGACCTGCAACTATGGTCCCAGTTACTTGGGAGGCTGAGGTGGGAGAATCACTGAAGCCTGGGCATTACAGACTGCAGTGAACTGTGACTGTGCCAGTGCACTCCAGCCTGGGTAACAGAGTGAGACCCCATCTCAAAAATAAAGAACAAGAAACTACAGATTAAACCTTATCTAGCACCTGGCTAGCTGATGGCAGGTAGCCTTTCTTCATTTTCTCTCCTGCTTCCTAATCTGAACAGCAGTTTTTCAAACAGCTCAGTGCCACCTTTTTCCTACAGCATGTCTGTACTGTATATGAATTCCTGAAACACAGGATCAACCCTTCCAGAGCCTCAGGTTATTACTGGCCTGGGTGGTCTTTTCTTCTGTTCTCCCAGGAGGGAGAGGCTCAGGAAACGTAGCCTAATTGGGAACAGCAAGCTGGTGTTGGAACCTGGGTTCTGTAGCCTGCCACCCCAGCCATCACAGGCTGCAGCCTTGCATTCGACTCGATGCCCTTTTTGGAGAACTCTTTACCATGGCATGCCATCTGGGTCCTGGCCTGAGTTCCATGTTCAGGAGGGTCCCGTACTTGCTTCAATGCCCTGCTGTTGCCATCTTGAGATTCTTAATAAAATAAAGGTCCTACATGTTCATGTGCATTGGGTCCCACAAATCATGTAGCCAGTCCCTCTCTCTTCCCTCCTCTAAGACTCAAGATGAAGGTCACCTCTTCTGGAAAGACATCACCAGATTCTCTGATGGACTCCATCACCCCTGGCTCATACCTCCATTAATCCACCCACTGACACTGAAGAAACGCCTGCTGCAATACCATCCACACTGGCCTTTCTCCACCATGCCAAGTCCCAAGGCACAATGCTGAGCTCTTCCCATGCAGGAGCTTCACTTACAGCAACCCTCTAAGGTAGGTGCCATTATGTTCCCTGATTTAGATTCATTTACTGAGAACTTAAAGGATCTACCCAGGTGGAAGCAGGACTCCTGAACCCTGGCAGAGCAAGCCTGGAACCACTACTTTCAACTCCTGGGAACGATGCTCAGAACCGAGAATGCAGTGGCCAGAAAGGGGACATTCCTTATGAGGACCACCACACTCATGCCACTTTTTGTAATTATCTGTTTACAGGCCTGAATACCTCACTGGATATGACTTCCTGGGACCCCAGGCTCTCATGTTCATCTCTGTGATGCAGAAACCTAGCATAGACTTGGTACATGATGAAGTCTCGTGTGTGTGTGTGTGTGTGTGTGTGTGTGTATGTGTAGTGTGTATTTTAGAGATGGAGTCTGGCTCTGTCCCCCAGTCTAGAGTACAGCAATGTGATCATGGCTCACTGCAGTGTTCAACTCCTGGCCTCAAGCAATCCTCCTACCCCAGCCTCCTAAAGTGCTGGGATTACAGGCATGAGCCACTGTGCCCAACCAAATATTTCCTAAAATAATGACTAAAAAAGGTCACTTCCATGTGGATAGCTAATTTGATTATCAAAGTACTTCAAATACATCTTATTAAGCCATGGCAGTTGTATCGAAAATTAATCCAATTGATGTTGTTCGAGATACACCTTGACTGGGCACAGTGGCTCATACCTGTAATCCCAGCACTTTGGGAGGGTGAGGCGGGTGGATCACTTGAGCTCAGGAGTTCGAAACCAGCCTGAGCAACATGGCGAAACCCCATCTCTACAATTAAAAAAAAAAAAAAAATGATAAACCTTGATTGAAATAAGATGATCTAAAATGTTGAAAACAACTAAAACAAAGTAACAGCAATAAAAAAAAAAACCTGTCATCCATTTTTTCCTCCCAACAATGAGTTCCTATTAATGGGGATTTTAATTCAGCTGTTTAAAATAAAATTACTGGCCAGGCATGGTGGCTCACACCTGTAATCCCAGACTTTTGGGAGGCCAAGGTAGGCGGGTCACTTGACCAGCCTGGCCAATATGGCGAAACCGCGTCTCTATTAAAAATACAAAAATTAGCCAGGCATGGTGGCACACACCCGTAATCCCAGCTACTTGGGTGGCTGAGGCAAGGAGAACTGCTTGAATCCAGGAGGTGGAGGTTGCAGTGAGTTGAGATCACGCTATTGCACTCTAGCCTGGGCGGCAGAGCAAGACTCCATCTCAATAAATAAACAAACAAATAAATAAAAAATAAATCTAGTTTTGAGGCCACATCCAACAAATGCAAATGGAGGGACAGGATACAAAGTAACTGGCTCGAAACCAGCCTGTCATCTTCAAAATGTCAAGATCATGAAAGACAAAGAAAACCAAGGAACTCTGCCAGGTTAGAGGAGACCAAGGAGAGAGGACAACTAAATATAACTGATGAACCCAGTCTATTCCTGAACTAAGAAAAAAATGCTATCAAAAAACATTTTAGGAACAAATGGCAAAATTTTAAAAAGGATTGTAAATTAATAGCAATATACTGATGTTCAATTTTTTTGATTTTGGTAATTATACATAACTATGTTATATAACAGAAATGTCCTTTAAGGAATTAAGCACTTAAGTATTTAGGCACAAAAGGGAATGATGTCTGCAACTTGTCTCCAAAGACCCCAGATATACCTATATGTATATGGACATGAGGGGAAAGAAAGTATTAAAAAGCGACTGTGGCCGGGTGCAGTGGCTCACACCTGTAATCCCTACACTTTGGGAGGCTGAAGTGGGCAGACTGCCCGAGGTTAGGAGTTCAAGACCAGCGTGGCTAACATGGTGAAATCCCGTCTCTACTGAAAATACAAAAATTAGCAGGGCATGGTGGTGCACATCTGTAATCCCAGCTACTCGGGAGGCTGAGGCAGGAGAATCACTTCAACCCGGGAAGCAGAGGTTGCAGTGAGCCGAGATGGCGCCACTGCACTCCAGCCTGCATGAGGAGGTTTGGGGGAAGAAAAAACGCAACTGTACATCCTGGGCAACATGGAAAGCCCATCCCTACAAGTAAAAAATAGAAATTTAGCAGGGCGTGGGGGTGTGCACCTGTAGTCCCAACTACTCTGAGGCTGAAGTGAGAAGACTGCTTGAACCTGGAAGGCGGAGGTTGCAGTGAGTCCAGATGCCACCACTGCACTCCAGCCCGGGTGATACAGTGAGACCCTGTCTCTAAATAAATAAATAAACAATGTGGTGAAATGTCACATTTCATGAATCTGGGTTAAGGGCATACTGGAATTCTCCATGCAATTCTTGCAAATTTTTTGCTAGTTAGGAATTATTGCGAAAACAAATTTTAAAATTTAACTATAATGGTACAAGTACTGCTATTACTATTCATGACAAACGGATGTAGCAAGTAGGTAAATACCATGGCCTATAGTCTAGTGATCAAGGCATTCTGACTCCTGGACATTTTCATCCCACAAAATACTGTTGAAAAGTACATTTTAAGGTTTCATGTGAGGCCGGGCGTGGTGGCTCATGCCTGTAATCCCAGTACTTTGGGAGGCTGAGGCAGGTGGATCACCTGAGGTCAGGAGTTCAAGACCAGCCTGGCCAATATGGTGAAACCCCGTCTCTACTAAAAATCCAAAAAAAATTAGCCGGGTGCGGTGGCAGGCGCCTGTAATCCCAGCTACTGAGGAGGCTGAGGCAGGAGAATCGCTTAAAGCCGGGAGGTGGAGGTTGCAGTGAGCCAATATCGTGCCACTGCACTCTAGCTTGGGCAACAAGAGCCAAACTCTGTCTTAAAAAAAAAAAAAAAAAAAGAAGACTTCATGTGATAGAAAGAAACAGTCCATCATGAATATACATACACATACTTATTTCACTTTGCTTTGGAACTTACTAAGTGAAGACGGTTAAGTTTTGCTCAAGGAAATATTATGAAGGAATTTAACAGGAAAGTTAAAAAAGGCTTCTTTTTCTCCCTCTTCCCTGCAATCTCCCAGCTTAGGTTTGCTACCCTGGCCCTCCCCCCAAAGCGTATCAAATAACTAAACTCGCCTCGATCACTTTCCAAGCTGACAGTTTCTTCAGTGTTTTGTTGGGCTTTCACAACAAATTGCAGCGCCAGGGTCTGGGTTAATATTCAGAACTGTGCTCTGTTTTCCCTACAGTGGCATTGGCATGACAATGGACACCACGGGCCACAAAGGGAGACCCACAAAGGAAGACAAGGTTTTAATGCTAGAGCCATCTGCCAATTCTCCTTAGGACCTTTTCAAGAGCTGAGTGAAGTTAAAGCAAGAGCTGGGAAGGCGTGTGCAGCAGAGGGCAGAAAAATCATTCACGGGAAAAGCAATTGCAATATGAAAAGAACCAAAGGAGGGTCGAATCCTGGATGGATGAATGAATGGAATCCGAAGGCCCCTTCTCTTGAGCTCTAAAGAGATCCACCGCACTCTCTCGGATGGGGCTTTTGTTGGTTGCCAAGCGTTTTAAATGTTATAGTAAGAATATGTTATTAACGGAGGATTTAATATACACGAACCACACACAAAAAAAGCCCTCCAGAAGGGTCTTCTGACCACTCACGCGGAAAGCCCAAGCCACCTGCCTCTGCAAAGATTACACTGATTCTTTTTCTTTCGGTAGCAACATGTTCTAAATACAGTAGTTTAGCATGAATAAAGCATTTCTTTACCAACTCTAAATTCCCCCTTCTCCCAGAGACTTGCACATTTTTAAGACCACCAACCATGACAGTGTATTCAAATACACTAGAACAAAATATTTTCATACCCTTGGGAAATATAATTAAAATCTGCATTTCTTTTAGCCCCAAACATACACCTCTGACATTTTTCCCAAAAGGAAAACTCTACTGAAAACCCCGAAGAAACCGTGGATGGACTGCCTCCTTGGAAACATAGAGCAGTCAACAGCAGTTCAGACCCTGGCTCAGGTGCTAAGTCCCTTGGCATCTAACCACCTTCTCTCTTTCCAAATTCTCAATTTCCTGAAGGCAACGCGTAGCCTTTATTCCCCTCCACCTCTTTAAACAGCATTCATCCCCGAATGGGATCAGTAATCTTAGGGGACAATCGAATAGACGTTCCATAGCCAGATTAGTAAACTTTAGGTAACATTCTCTCATTTCTGAATGCAACCTTACAGTAAATCTATTGTAATTAGAAACAGAAGTCAACACTGGCTGGGTTGTTTTGTGGCTCTTCCACCGTGTGAGTGGGTTTTTAAGTTCCAGCATTTAAAATGCACATATCTTGCAAGAGGGGGTCAGTGATGAAAGGATTTTCATATCCCTGGGAAATGTTATTAAAATTTCAATTTCAATTTTTTTTTTTTTTTTTTTTTTTTTTTGAGATGGAGTTTCCCTCTTGTCACCCAGCCTGGAGGGCAATGGTGTGATCTTGGCTCACTGCAACCTCCGCCTCCCAGGTTCAAGTGATTCTCCTTCCTCAGCCTCTGGAGTAGCTGGGATTACAGATGAATGCCACCATGTCCAGCTAATTTTTGCATGTGTAGTACAGACAGGGTTTCCACCATGTTGGCCAAGTTAGTCTTGAACTCCTGACCTCAGGTGATCCACCCACCTCAGCCTCCCAAAGTGCGGGATTACAGGCGTGAGCCACTGTACTGGGCCAAAATTTCAATTTTTTGTTTTTGAGCCCAAAACATATAACTCTGACATACAAAACTGGTCATTTATTTTTGGATCAGACTCCATGCTCTCCAGGCCTCAATTTCCAGGATTTATAAAATGCCTTCAAAGAAATCTTCATGGATGCAGTATTTACCTAAGTCTGTTGCCTTTCTAAAGACTAAAGTAGCAACAGTTTGATGTTAAAGTAATCACTGCCGAAAGAGTATCTTTGAAAACGGTTTGCAGACTCCCATGTGAACACCAGGGGCGCCCTCCTTCAGCCAGGAAGCAGAAAGGGAAAGGGATTAGCCAGCCGGGACGACCCCGCACAGAATGTAATTCCAGGTTGATGACACACAAGTTATTTGACAAGACCAACACCAAGAGGCCTGTGGACGCCGCCGAGGCCTGGTGGGATCCCGTCAACCTGTCATCCAGGGCAGATGGAGGCCTCCCTGGTGCTGGAGTAACCAAGTGACTGTTCTGCCACGTGGCATGCCCACACCCGCAGCCCAGGCCTTGAACTCTTCTCCCCTGACTGTCAGCGGCCTGTGATTGAGCTGCAACCCCGTGGCCCAGGAGCCAGAAGGCTGACCTCGTGCTGTGAGCCGGCTGTAGACCTGGGAGTTGACTTCCTTGTCCCGCACGTAGCATCGGATCTCCTCCACCGCCTCACGGATGACAGTGACGGCCAGGACGAAGCCCTGCAGAGAGAGACGACAGTGAGCCTTGCTACAAGCGGTGAGCCCTGCTGCAACCAACCGTCCCCTCCTGGTGCCAGGGGCAGAAAAGGTGAGAGGCCACTTGGGGGGGCAGGGGGGCAGGACCTGTGAGTTATTCCAAACGTACACGCCGCTGCAAGCCCCCCTCTCTGAATCTGTCTTAGGGAACACGCACTCCCACACACACCCTGGAGAAACACTACCTTAGAGAAACCCTCGCTGCCACACACGCACAAGGACGTCCATATTCACCACCTCAGGGTGAGGGTGACACACACAGGAACACTCAAACTGTCCCTCCACAAGCAAGCGATGGTGACCATTAACACGGTCTCTCACCCACCATGTGCTGGGCACGATTGTAAGTGCACTTCAGCCTCACAACAACCCTGAGACCTATAACTGAGCTCCCCATGCAGATGAGGAAACTGAGGCACAGAGAGGCTGAGTAATCTTGCCCAAAGACATAAAGCTGCTAAGTGATAAATGGGAACTGAAATGTAGGAAATCTTAATCTTTACTGCCACTGTATCTAGAGAAACTTAGGTGGATGGAGCCCTTAGGAGGGACCACCAGGCAACAGTTAAAAAGAGTAAGATACATCCATTGCATTCACAGAGCCCAGCAGAAAAGACCAATCTTTCAGGAGATACACTGCAACCCCATTCATATAAACAGCAACAAAATTTTACACACTTAAATGTTTTCCAATTTCCTTAACGACAGGTTAGATTTCTCTGCCGGGAAGGAGACTAGGATCAGGATAGAGAGGGACTGAAAGGAGCTTCAGTCTATCTCTAATGTTTTAAGTTTTTTGTTTTGTTTGTTGGAGTCTCGCTCTCTCGCTAGATAATGTCTCGCTCACTGCATCATCCGCCTCCCGGGTTCAAGCAATTCTCTTGCCTCAGCCTCTCGAGTAGCTGGGACTACAGGCACGCACCACCACACCCACCTAATTTTTGTATTTTTAGTAGACACAGAGCTTCACCATGTTGGCCAGGATGGTCTCAATCTCTTGACCTTGTGATCCGCCCACCTTGGCCTCCCAAAGTGCTGGGATTACAGAGTTTTTTTGTTTGTTTATTTTGAGATAGGGTCTCGCTCTGTCACCCAGGCTGGAGTGCAGTAGTATGACCCTGGCTCACTGCAATCTCCACCTCCCAGGCTCAAGAGATCCTCCTGCCTCAGCCTCCGGAGTAGCTGGGACCACAGGCGTGTGCCACCATGCCTGGCTAATTTTTGTATTTTTGGTAGAGATGGTTTGTTGTTTGCTGAGTCTCACTCTGTTGCTCAGGATGGCGTGCAGTGGTGCCATCTCGGCTCACTGCAACCTCCGCCTCCCGGGCTCAAGCGATTCTCTTGCCTCAGTCTCCTCAGTAGCTGGTATTACAGGTACCCACCACCATGCCCGGCTAATTTTTGTATTTTTACTAGAGACAGGGTTTCACCATGTTGCCAGGCTGGTCTCCCGACCTCAGGTGATCCACCTGCCTCGGTCTCCCAAAGTGCTGGGATTACAGGTGTGAGCCACCATGCCCACAGAGATGGGTTTTTGCCATGTTGCCCACGTGGATCTTGAACTCCTGAGCTCACACAATTCACCCACCTCAGTCCCCCAAAATGCTGGGATTACAGGCATGGGCCACCGTACCCAGCTGTTTTAAGTTTTTATAAGGAAACTATATTAAAGTATTAATTGCATAAGTAGAAACTAATAAAAACTTAAAACTTCCCCAACCTTCCCCTGAGTTGGGAACCCCAACTCATAAAATCTGGTTGGATGGAGGGAGTCACCCATAGCAGAATCCACTTCCAATCTAGATTTATTTCCTCTTGTAATCGATAAAGCCTAAATCAGTCATTCATTTTACTTACGTGCTTACAGCCATTCATTTTCCTTGTCACTCCTCCCCCATCCCCTTTTAAAGCTTGCCCTGACGGTTATTTTTTAAATACAGTCAGCATAACCACCCAAGGGTTAGCAGTTGTGGTTCTTGGAGAATTTCACTTTCATACTGTTTACGCTGTGAAATATATTAACTTCGATTCAAAGGACTTTAAATCTCTTATGTAAATCTATCCAGAGATGTGCTGCTTTGTGAAACTCCTCCCCACGCCCATACATCTTTACAATCAAAGGATTACTCCTGTTTCCAATCAGATGTAAAGTACACACTGCAGCCAAAAGAAACTGGTACATTTCAGAATCAAAGCATAACCAGACCACATAGGGAGTGAGAGAAAACCTGTCTGCGAGGAGCACAGACTCGGCGTGCAGAGCGGCCCCCTCCACCACGCTGCTATTTTCTTGCTCTGTGCCAAAACCCGAGTTTTTGTTGTTGTTTGTTTTTTCGAATGTTCTAGTTTCTATTTCTCTCTGCGTGGGCCTGGCTAAATCCCATTGATGTTCATGGAAAGTGTGTGCTCATACAAACACAGGAGCCACTCACTAACCTCCCTGCTGCAAATAAACACCACCTCCTAAATTATCATGTCTCCCCCCACACATACACACACAGTTCTCATTAATCCTAGGGGCCACGCCATGCCTTAGATTAGAAATTGCTTTACAAAGAGATGCAAATTTAGTCCAGGAATAAATTCCAACCATCCAATTTAGGAGGTCCTTAATATCCATTCACAGATATTTAGAAAGAAGCTTTAGTGGGCGGGGGAAGGGGGACGGTTGAAGGAGACAGCTGTCTGAGCTGGTGAAGAATCACAGGCAGTGACAACTCATAGACAAGCAACTCTGAAAGTGCAAGCCTCTTTTGTAAAGTTGTACATCAAAAATAAATTTACTAAAGCAAAGCTAATCTATGGGAGATAGAAATCAGAAAAGCAGTTGCCTGGGGTGGTGGGGGCGGGTGGGGTGATAGGAACAGGCACTGGGGAACTTCCTGGGGTGATGGAAATGTTCCATATCTTGATTGAGGTGGTATTTATGTGGGGGCTGACAAATGTCAAAACTCAATGAATTGAAAACTGAAGATCTGTGTATTTTATGGCATATAGATTATATCTCAATAACAAAAATACCCTACATTTATTTGGTCATCATATTAATGTTATAGATTATTTCTGCTCTCTTGAGTTACTTCTCTCCTAACATATTAGTACCAAGAAAAAAATTATTGACCGGGCACGGTGGCTGACGCCTGTAATCCCAGCACTTTGGGAGGCCGAGGTGGGTAGCTCACAAGGTCAGGAGATCAAGACCATCCTGGCTAACGTGGTGAAACCCTGTCTCTACTAAAAATACGAAAAATTAGCCGGACGTAGTGGCGGGCGCCTGTCAGAAGGCTGAGGCAGGAGAATGCCGTGAACCCAAGAGGCGGAGCTTGCAATGAGCCTAGATCGCACCACTGCACTCCAGCCTGGGCAACAGAGCAGACTCCGTCTCAAAAAAAAAAAAGAAAAAAATTATTAAAAGCTAAAAAATGGCTGGGTGTGGTGGCTCACACCTATAATCCCAGCATTTGGGGAGGCTGAGGCAGCAAGATTGCTTGAGCCCAGGAGTTCGAGACCAGCCTGGGCAACATAGGGAGACTCCATCTTTACAGAAACTACAAAAAGAATTAGCCAGGTTCTACAAACGAAAATAGAAACCTGAAACTGAAAAAAAAAATTAGCCAGGCATGGTGGCTCATGCTGTGGTCCCAGCTACTCAGGAGGTTGAGGCAGGAGGATTGTCTGAGCCCAGGAGGTGGAGGTTGCAGTGAGCCGAGCTCGAGCCACAGAACTCCAGCATGGGCGACAGAACGAGACCCTGTCTCAGGGGAAAAAAAATTAAAAAGCTAAAACTTAATCGAACAATGAAAAACACATCATTAGTGGCAGAATTTAAAAATTAAAATGAGAATGTTTCCTGAGAATTGTATACAGCCACATGAACCATTTTACTTGCAGTAATTCATTTAAACAAACCTCCCAACAAACCAAAGCAGTAGAAAGGATGGTTCCTTTTTACAGATGACAAAACTAAGGCTCAGAAAAGTAGGCTTGGTTCAAATTACACGACTTCACAGAGTGCAATTAAGAGGTAAACACGGTCAGTCATGGTGGCTCACATCTGTAATCCCAGCACTTTGGGAGGCCGAGGTGGGTGGATCATCTGAGGTCAGGAGTTCAAGATCAGCCTGGCCAACGTGGTGAAACCCCCGTCTCTATTAAAAATACAAAAATTAGCCAGGTGTGGTGGGCACCTGTAATCCCAGCTCCTCGCGAGGCTGAGGCAGGAGAATCGCTTGAACCTAAAAGGCGGAAGTTACAGTGAGCTGAGATTGCACCACTGCACTCCAGCCTGGGTGACAGAGAGACTCCGTTTCAAAAAAAAAAGAGAGAGAGAGATGTGGCTTGAGAGATCGGGTCTGGAGCATTCCTTGCTGGGGGCCAGGGAGGGGCCTCCTGAGCCCAAAAGCACAGGGGTGAAGTAATAGGAAAGTCCCTCACCTTCAAAAAGAGCAGAGAGGCCAAGGGACAGCCTGAACAGACAGACACCAGGAAAAGGAATGAGTCCAATTCACATACTGCTTCAAATTGTTTTTTTTTTTTTTTTTTTTGAGACGGAGTCTTGCTCTGTCGCCCAGGCTGGAGTGCAGTGGCACGATCTCCGCTCACTGCAAGCTCCGCCTCCCGGGTTCACGCCATTCTCCTGCCTCAGCCTCCCAAGTAGCTGGGAGTACAGGCACCCGCTGCCACGCCTGGCTAATTTTTTCTATTTTTAGTAGAGATGGGGTTTCACCAGGATTGTCTCGATCTTCTGAGCTCGTGATCCACCCGCCTTGGCCTCCCAAAGTGCTGGGATTACAGGCAGGAGCCACCGCGCCCGGCCTAAATCGTTTTTAATGAGTTGTTGATGTTTAAAAATCAAGAGAAAAATTACACTAAAAATGATTCAAAACTATGGGTATCTTGTTTTGTTCCTAAAAAGAAGAAACATGGGCTGGGCATGGTGGCTCACACCTATAATCCCAGCACTTTGGGAGGCCAAGGTGGGCGGATCAAGAGGTCAAGAGATTGGCCGGGGGCAGTGGCTCAAGCCTGTAATCCCAGCACTTTGGGAGGCCGAGACGGGCGGATCACGAGTTCAGGAGATCGAGACCATCCTGGCTAACACGGTGAAACCCCGTCTCTACTAAAATACAAAAAAAACTAGCCGGGCGAGGTGGCGGGCGCCTGTAGTCCCAGCTACTCGGGAGGCTGAGGCAGGAGAATGGCGTGAACCCGGGAGGCGGAGCTTGCAGTGAGCTGAGATCTGGCCACTGCACTCCAGCCTGGGCAACAGAGCCAGACTCCGTCTCAAAAAAAAAAAAAAGAGGTCAAGAGATTGAGACCATCCTGGCCAACATGGTAAAACCCCGTCTCTACTAAAAATACAAAAATTAGCTGGGCGTGGTGACACGCACTTGTAGTCCCAGCTGCTTGGGAGGCTGAGGCAGAAGAATCGCTTGAACCCAGGAGGCAGAAGTTGTAGTGACCCAAGATCGCACCACTGCATTCCAGCCTGGCAACAGATCGAGACTCCGTCTCAAAAAAAAAAAAAAAAAAAAACAAGTAGTAGTAACGGGCTGGGCACAGTGGCTCATGCCTATAATCCTAATACTCTGGGAGGCCAAGGCGAGAGGATCACTTAAGGTCAGGAGTTCAAGACCACCCTGGCCAAAAATGGTGAAATCCCCGTCTCTACTAAAAATACAAAAATTAACTGGGCGTGATGGCACATGCCTGTAATCGCAGCTACTCAGGAGACTGAGGCAGGAGAATCACTTGAACCCGAGAGGCAGAGATTGCGGTAAGCCCAGATCATGCCACTGCACTCCAGCCTGGGTGACAGTGAGTGAGACTCTCAATGAATCAATCAATAAAAAGAAAGTGGTAAGAATTTTTATTCATCGTACTCGTTTGTTCATAAAGCAACTCTGGAGGGAAGGACAAGAAATGAAAGTATTTGGGAGGCAAAACTGGATGGAAGTAGATTCTTCAAAAGGGACGTCGGTGTATTTCTTGAGCCATGTGAATGTACGACCTTTCAAATAACTACACTTTAAAAAGATAACCAATAAATGGCAATACAATAAATGATATTTTATATACATTGTAGACTAACTTTGTTAAAGTAACTTATGGTTTGATTTTTATGTAAGTATATAGTAAACAGTTATGGAACTTAAAAACTAAAATGAAGTTAGAGTA
Source organism: Theropithecus gelada (assembly GCF_003255815.1). Classification (NCBI taxonomy): domain Eukaryota; kingdom Metazoa; phylum Chordata; class Mammalia; order Primates; family Cercopithecidae; genus Theropithecus; species Theropithecus gelada. The sequence goes on along the minus strand of NC_037678.1, from coordinate 50,842,574 downwards.
TTTCACATAAAACTATAGAGTTTGTAACTCTTGGGTCTGGCAACTCCTGGTCCCTGTTTGTACCTGACTGGACAGAGTAGCCGACAGGAGCTTCTCATTCTCCCAGGGCTTTACTGCGTCAGCCCAGCTCTAGGGCATCTCAGTTTATAACGTAAAGTCAACAGTTTCCTAGGCCTAGTGCAGTGGCTCACACCTGTCATCCCAGCACTTTGGGAGGTCAACATGGGCGGATCACTTGAGGTCAGGAGTTCCAGAGCAGCATGGCCACCATGGTGAAACCTCGTCTCTACTAAAAATACAAAAATTAGCCAGGCGTGGTAGTGGGTGCCTGTAATCCCAGTTACTCAGAAGGCTGAGGCATGAGAGTCGCTTGAACCCGGGAGGTGACGGCTACAGTGAGCCGATATTGTGCCACTGTGCTCCAGTCTAGGCAACAGAGCGAGACTCTGCCTCACAAAAAACCAAAAACCGTTTCCTGATTATCACAATATCAGTGCTTAAAGGCACAGGCACCACCTGGCACTTGGTTAAGCATGCCACCTGACACAGGCAAGAATGTCTGTTATCAGAAGGGAAAGGATGCTTGGATGAAGGGCCTCTCTAGCTCTCAGGATGCTACTTCACTCCAAAATGCCTCAGAGCAGAAAAGAACTATTCTTGTCATTCCAGAAGCACCTGCATTGTTTGTGTGGAAAAAATGACCTCCCTTCCTCTTCTCAGGGCAAGAGCTGCTGGCATCACTTGTCTGATAACATGGCACATACGGCATATGCACACCCGCTCCCTGGTCCCTGAGCATCTGGCTTCCTCCGCTCCACAAGCACCTCTACACCAAATCTGTATCATCCCATACCTGCTGCCAACAGCAAAAAGGTTTATTGTTTTTGTTTCTTTAAGGGGAACCTAAATCTTTTTTATGTTTACAACTTTCTCTTAATCAAAAAAATTTACTAAGTTGGGTGTGTCAACTCACATCTGTAATCCTAGCACCTTGGAAGGCCAAGGTAGGTGGATTCCTGAGCCCAGGAGTTGGAGATGAGTCTGTGCAACATAATGAGATCCCATCTCTACATAAAACTTAAAAATTAGCCAAGAGCATCATTCTTCACAGAATTAGAAAAAACAATTCTTGGGCCGGGCACAGTGGCTTACGCCTGTAATCCCAGCACTTTGGGAGGCCAAGGTGGGCGGATCACGAGGTCAGGAGATCAAGACCATCCTGGCTAACACAGGTGAAACCCCGTCTCTACTAAAAATACAAAAAAATTAGCCGGGCATGGTGGCGGCACTTGTAGTCCCAGCTACTCGGGAGGCTGAGGCAGGAGAATGGCGTGAACCCAGGAGGCGGAGCTTGCAGTGAGCCAAGATCACGCCACTGCACTCCAGCCTGGGTGACAGAGCGAGACTTGGTCTCAAAAAAAAGAAGAAAGAAAAAACAATTCTAAAATTCACATGGAACCAAAAAAGAGCCTGCATAGTGAAAGCAAGACTAAGCAAAAAGAACAAATCTGGAGGCATCACACTACCTGATTTCAAACTACACAATAAGGCCACAGTCACCAAAACAGCATGGTACTGGTATAAAAATAGGCACACAGACCAATGGAACAGAATAGAGAACCCAGAAATAAACCCAAATACTTACAGCTGACTGCTCTTCAACAAAACAAACAAAAACATAAAGTGGAGGAAAGGACACCCTTTTCTACATGGTGCTGGGACAACCGGCTAGCCACATGTAAGAGAATGAAACTGGATCCTCATCTCTCATCTTACACAAAAAATCAACTCAAGATGGATTAAGGACTTAAAATCTAAGTCCTGAAACTATAAAAATTCTAGAAGATAACATTGGAAAAACCCCTGTAGACACTGGCTTAGGCAAGGATTTCATGACCAAGAACCCAAAAGCAAATGTAATAAAAACGAAGATAAATAGTTGGAACTTAACTAAAGAGCTTTTACATGGCAAGAGGAACAGTCAGCAGGGTAAACAGACAACCCACAGAGTGGGAGAAAATCTTCACATCTGACAAAGGACTAATATCCAGAATCTACAATTAACTCAAACAAATCAGTAAGAAAAAAACAATCCCATCAAAAAGTGAACTAAGGACATGCATAGACAATTTTCAAAAGAAGACATACAAATGGCCAACAAACATATGAAAAATGTTCAACATCATTAATGATCAGGGAAATGCAAATCAAAACCACAATGCAATGCCACCTCCCTCCTGCAAGAATGGCCATGATCTAAAAATCAAAAAACAATAGATGTTGGCGTGGATGCAGTGAACAGGGAACACTTCTACACTGCTGGTGGGAATGTAAATACAACCACTATGGAAAACAGTGTGGAGATTCCTTAAAGAACTAAAAGTAGAACTACCATTTGATTACCAGCAATCCCACTACCGGGTTCTACCCAGAGGAAAAGAAGTCATTATACGAAAAAGATACTTGTACACGCATGTTTATAGCAGCACAATTCACAATTGCAAAATCGTGGAACCAACCCAAATGCCCATCAATCGACGAATGGATAAAGAAACTGTGGTATATATATTCAATGGACTACTACTCAGCCATAAAAAGGAATGAATTAACGGCCTTTGTAGTGACCTGGATGAGACTGGAGACTATTATTCCAAGTGAAGTAACTCAGGAATGGAAAACCAAACATCATATGTTCTCACTAATATGTGGGAGCTAATATGTGGGAGCTAAGCTATGAGGACACAAAGGCATAAGAATGATGCAATGGATTTTGGGGATTTGGGGGAAAGAGTGGGAGGGGAGCAAGGGATAAAACACCACAAACAGGATGCAGTGTATACTGCTCGGGTAATGAGTGCACCAAAATCCCACAAATCACCACTAAAGAACTTATTCATGTAACAACATACCACCTGTACCCCAATAACCTATGGGGAAAAAATGAATTAAAAAAAGTATCCATGCATGGTGGCATGCACCTGTAGTCCCAGCCACACAGGGGGCTGAGGCAGGAGGATTCCTTTAGCACAGGAATTCAAGGCTGCAGTGAGCTATGATTGTACTCTGCACTACAGCCTGGGCAAGACAAAGTGAGACCCTGTCTCTAAAAGCAAATTCTTTTTTTTTTTCTTCTTTTTTTCTTTTTTGAGATGGAGTCTCGTTCTGTTGACTAGGCTGGAGTGCAGTGGCACTCACTGCCACCTCCACCTCCCAGATTCAAGCGATTCTCCTGCCTCAGCCTCCTGAGTAGCTGGGACTACAGATGCATGCCACCATGCCCAGCTAATTTTTGTATTTTTAGTAGAGACGGGGTTTCGCCATGTTGGCCAGGATGGTCTCGATCTCTTGACCTTGTGATCCGCCCATCTCGGCCTCCCAAAATGCTGGAATTACAGGTGTGAGCCACCGCACCCGGCCTAAAAGCAAATTCTTTAATTAAAAATAAAAATAGAGCCAAGCACAGTGTCTCACACCTGTAATCCCAGCACTTTGGGTGGCCAAGGTGGGTAGATAGCCTGAGGTCAGTAGTTCAAGACCAGCCTGGCCAACAGAGTGAAACCCTGTCTCTACAAAAATTAACTGGGCACGGTGGCGGGCGCCTGTAATCCCAGCTACTCAGGAGGCTAAGGCAGGAAAATTGCTTGAACCCTGGAGGCGGAGGTTGTGGTGAGCCGAGATTGCCCCATTGCACTCCAGCCTAGGCAACAAGAGCGAAACTCAGTCACAAAAATAAATAAATAAATAAAAATAAAAATGTTAATGAGATTTATGAACAGAGAATCCAAGTGTTCCCCCAGGTCCCACTTGTTGAGAATATAAACAGCAACTGCATTTCATAATATCTCAGTTTGGAGAAAAAAGGGTATCCATTCTGCCCTCTCCACAGCTCAGTTACATTGGACCTCTTTCTATTTCTCAAATGCTCTAAGCACAAGCCTGCTGCAGGGCCTTTGCACTGCTGCCCTCTGGAATGTGCTCCTTCTTCCCATCACTTTTCAGGAGGCCTTTCACAGCCACACAGGCTAACGCTGCCCCTTCACATCTCCTACCCTTCACCTTCATTCATGCAAAAAATACTAAATGTACCTGGGATACCCCATCTGTCCTATGACCTTATTCTGTTACCTTCAGAGCACTTTTCACAATTTGTAACAATTCCGTCTATTGGTTTATTGTCTACGCCCTCTGAACATCAGCCCGTAACAATTCCGTCTATTGGTTTATTGTCTACGCCCTCTGAACATCAGCCCGTAACAATTCCGTCTATTGGTTTATTGTCTGCGCCCTCTGAACATCAGCCCTACAGGGCAGAAGTATTCGTCTACTCTGTTCATTGCTGCACCCCCAGAACCCAGCACAGGGCCTGGCACACAGCAGGTACTCTACCACCATCTGCCAAAGCAAGAGAGAAAGAAAAGGAGGCGAGGGAAGGAATAGAGGGGCCACTCGGTCCTGCCACACATCATATGCACAAAAGCAGATTCTGCTACTTTTCCAACCCCTCACACTCAAATACTCTACATTGGATAAAAAGAAAATGTGATCTCAGAAAACAATCCAAACACAAGGTGAGCATCCCTGATGCAGAATGTTTGGGAGCCGAAGTGTTTGAGACTGCAGATGTTTTCAGACTGGGGAGCATCCGTGCCATCCTTACCAGCTGAGCATCTCAAATCCGAAAATCTAAAATCCACAACGCTCCAGTGAGCATTTCCTTTGAGTCCCATGTTAGTGCTCAACAAGTTTTAGATTTTGGAGCACTATTTTTATTTATCTGGAATTTTTTGTTTGTTTTTGTTTTTGTTTTGAGACAGGTCTCTCCTCCATCACTCAGGCTGGAGTGCAGTGGCGTGATGTCAACTTACTGCAACCTCTGCCTCCCGGATTCAAGCGATTCTCCTGCCTCAGCCTCCCAAGTAGCTGGGACTACAGGCGCGTGCCACCACACCCCGCTAATTTTTTATATTTTTTAGTAGAGATGGGTTTCACCATGTTGCCCAGGCTGGTCTCGAACTCCTGGCCTCAGGCAATCCGCCCGCCTCGGCCTCCCAAAGTGCTGGGACTACAGGCATGAGCCACTGCGCCTGGCCAGATTTTAGAGCATTTGGGATTTTGGATTTGGGATGCTCAACCTGTGATACAATCCGTAAGGACAGGGGATTTGTCTTTCTCATTTGCCACTGTGTTCCCAGAGTCTAGACTTGTGCCATATACAATAAGCATGCAATAAATCCTTGTTGAGATAATGCAAGACCAAATAGCTAAACGAATGAATGAATGGCACAGGCTTTGCTGTAGTTTGATCCAGGTGGTATATGAAACGGAGCTTCAACATTAAAGTCTCAGAGACTCCCAATGTGTTGATCTGAGGGCATCCTCTCCCTACAAGGCCACCATCCCATTCCAGATACCTCAGCGAGAGGAACAAAGAACTTTCTGTTTCCCAACCTCTAAGGTTACTGAACAAACAATGCCGATTAACTTACCAGGGGAACCCAGTAGGTATAGAGTGCGCCAAGTCTCATTTCGGGAACAAACTGAGAGCAGGCAAGAAGTAAGAAATAGAGGTTGAAAAAGTATTTGAACTGGTTGAACAGCACCTGGAATGGAGGGAGACAACAGAGAAAGACACTCAGGGCTTGTCTGATGAAATCTGGAACATTGTGGGAAATTAATATTTAAAAATATTCCTGGCCGGGCGCGGTGGCTCAAGCCTGTAATCCCAGCACTTTGGGAGGCCAAGACGGGCGGATCACGAGGTCAGGAGATCGAGACCATCCTGGCTAACACGGTGAAACCCCGTCTCTATTAAGACATACAAAAAACTAGCCGGGCGAGGTGGCGGGCGCCTGTAGTCCCAGCTACTCGGGAGGCTGAGGCCGGAGAATGGCGTGAACCCGGGAGGCGGAGCTTGCAGTGAGCTGAGATCCGGCCACTGCACTCCAGCCTGGGCGACAGAGCGAGACTCCGTCTCAAAAAAAAAAAAAAAAAAAAAAAATTCCTGCAGCTAGACGTGGTGGCTCACACCTATAATCCCAGAACTTTGGGAGGCCGAGGCGGGCGGATCACCTGATGTCAGGAGTTTGAGACCAGCCTGACCAACACGGCAAAACTCTGGCCCTACTAAAAATACAAAAATTAGCCAGGCGTGGGGGTGGGCACCTATAATCCCAGTTACTCAGGAGGCTGAAGCAGGAGAATTGCTTGAACCCAGGAGGCGGAGGTTGCGGTGAGCCAAGATCACGCGACTGCACTCCAACCTGGGCAACAAGAGCGAAACTCTGTCTCAAAAAAAAAAAAAAAAAAATCCTGCATAAGAATACAATTTACATGATACTTTTCACATAGAGCTTAAACACTTCCATATGTTGTTTAGAGAAACACACATGGGTAATAAAAGTATCCTTTGTAAAACAAAGAGTAAATAATGATATACATGGAAATTGTAAACACCAAATTCAGAAGAGCAGTTACTTCCTGGGGAAGGGGTAAAATCTAACACGGAGGGGCACACAGGGGCATCAACTATGTTACGTGTGTTTTAGGGTTTGGTTTTGTTTTTTGAGACCAGGTCTCGCTCTGTCACCCAGGCTGGCATCCAGTGGAGTGATCGTAGCTCACTGAAGCCTCGAACTCCTGGGCTCAGGCAATCCTCCTGTCACAGCCTCCCAAGCAGCTGAAACCACAAGCATGCACCACCATGCCCAGCTAAATTTTTTGTTTATTTGTAGAGACAGGGTGTCCCTATGTTGCCCAGGCTGGTCTGAACTCCTGGGCTCAATCGATCCTCCCACTTCAGCCTCCCAAAGTGTTGGGATTACAGACCTGAGTCACTGCATCCAGATTGTGTTTTTGTTTTGTTTTGTTTTGTTTGGGTTTTTTTTGAGACAGAGTCTTGCTCTGTCGCCCAGGCTGGAGTGCGGTGGTGCGATCTCAGCTCACCGCAAGCTCCGCCTCCCGGGTTCATGCCATTCTCCTGCCTCAGACAACCGAGTAGCTGGGACTACGGGCGCCAGCCACCATGCCTGGCTAATTTTTTTATTTTTAGTAGAGACAGGGTTTCACCATGTTAGCCAGGATGGTCTCAATCTCCTGACCTCATGATCTGCCCGCCTCAGCCTCCCAAAGTGCTGGGATTACAGGCGTGAGCCACCGCGCCCGGCCGGACTGTGTTATTTCTTAGACTATATATTTTGTATGTACAATAGGCCACTCAAGATGTTGTTTAGGAGGAGGTTTTTGTGTAAAATGCTTATGCTATAAGGTTGAGTGCAAAAAGAAAGATAAAAAGTTATGTCTGGCCAGGCACGGAGGCTCACACCTGTAATCCCGGCACTTTGGGAGGCTGAGGTAGACTGCTTGAGCCCAGGAGTTCAAGAGCAGCCATGGCAACATGGTGAAACCCCATCGCTACAAAAAATACAAATATTGGCCAAGAGTGGTGGCATGCACCTGTAGTCTCAGCCACTGAGGAGGCTGAAGCGGGAAGATCAATTGAGCCCAGGAGGCAGAGAGAGAGCCAAGATCATGTCACTGCACTACTACCTGGGTGACAGTGAGTCCCCCATCTCAAAAAATAAAAAGTGAAACTCCATCTCAAAAAATAAAATAAAAAATTATTTTTAAAAAGTTACATGGCTATGCACAGTGGCTCACGCCTGTAATCCCGGCACTTTGGGAAGTCGAGGCGGGTGAATCACGAGGTCAGGAGTTCAAGACCGGCCCAGTCAACACCGTGAAACCCCGTCTCTACTAAAAAATACAAAAATTAGCCGGGCATGGTGGCACACGCCTGTAATCCCAGCTACTCAGGAGGCTGAGGCAGGAGAATCACTTGAACCCAGGAGGTGGAGGTTACAGTGAGCTGAGATCGTGCCATTGTACTCCAGGCTCGGCGACAGAGGGAGACTCTGTCTCAAAAAAAAAAAAAAAAAAAGTTATGTCCACAATATGACCTCTATTTCATAAAATAACACAGTTGAATCCTCCCCTGGGGAGCAGTGTGGTTCTGACCATTGGCAAGGACCCGAAAGTCAGACTGAGACCACACGACTAGTTCGGCCAACAGATAATGAAGTACTGTGTCTCTCTGAGGCTAAGGCAGCTAAGAGCCATTGGTGCCTCTTGTGCCAACCTGGTGACTTTGGTGGTCACATATTCCAGGTGGCAAAGCCAGGAGATGGAGGAGTATGGCCCAGTCTGCATCAGACTTTCCATGAATGAGAATAAACCTATTCCTCAGTTAAGGTACTGAGAGTTGGGGGGAGTTGAGGAAACTGGCAATAAATACAGTCAAAATCACCCTTAAAAAAACACTCATGGCTGGGCACGTTGGCTCGTACCTATAATCTCAGCACTTTGGGAGGCCGAGATGGGTGGATCACCTGAGGTCAGAAGTTCGAGACCAGCCTGGCCAACATGGTGAAACCCCATCTCTATTAAAAATACAAAAAATCAGCCGGGTGTGATGGTGGGTGTCTGTGATCCCAGCTACTTGGGAGGCTGAGGCAGGAGAATCGCTTGAATCCGGGAGGTGGAGGCTGCAGTGAGCCAAGATGGCGTCACTGCGCTCCAGCCTGGGTGACAGAGTGAGACTCCATCTCAAAAAAAAAAAAAAAAAAAAATTGAAACTGCTGTTCGGGAGGCTGAGAGAGGAGCATGGCTTGAGCCCAGGAGTGTGAGGCTGACATAGCTCTGATCATGCCACTGCACTCCAGCCCAGAAAAGACAGTGAGATCAGGTCTCTAAAAAAAAAATTCCAACTGAATAGATTTGTGCCTCTGTACTATCACTCAATATCTCACACTGCCATTATGTTCCTTTCTGCATTGGAGCTGAGTGCTACTGCTGCTTCTCAAAGTCAACTGGTGTGTGTTTGGAGGCTGTGCTGGATAAAAATAGATATTCAATGTGTGTGCATGTTAGGGGGAAGGTTTGCTGAGCACATATCCATGGATTTGTGTAAGCTAATGTGGAAGTGTTATGCCACCAGAAACATTTATCATTAGCAAAAACATTAATGAAAATTCTCTCTATAGATGGTAAGATTTTTTATTTATTTATTGTTATTATTTATTATTATTATTATTATTTTTGAGATGGAGTCTCGCTCTGTCACCCAGGCTGGAGTACAGTGACACAATCTCGGCTCACTGCAACCTCCACCTCCCAGTTCTCCTGCCTCAGGTTCCTGAGTAGCTGGGACTACAGGCGCGTGCCACCACACCCGGCTGATTTTTTATTTTTAGTAGAGACGGGGTTTCACCATCTTGGCCAGGCTGGTCTCAAACTCCTGACCTTGTGATCCACCCGCCTCAGCCTCCCAAAGTGCTGGGATTACAGGCTGAGCCACTGCCCCCGGCCTATAGATGGTAAGATTAAAATGCATCTTTATTTTTGTCTCCTCTAAGCTATTATCTCCCAACTTGCCAATACTGACTACATGTGTCATGATGGGGGGAAATTTAAGCACTGCTGACATTCTTTTCCGCTGTTTTGGTCATAATGCGAGGTCCCCAGAATGACTTTTTCACTCTTAGGCTCAGCACACCAAATACATGTCAAGTTACTCTAACCGAGCAGGTGGAGTCACACAGCCTTGAAGACAGAGGCAGGTGCCCCCTCCACCCACCCCACCTCCAACCCTGCCACTACCCAGTGCTGAGCCCAGGGAAGATGAACAACCAGGGGCTAAGGTGGCACAGAAAAGTCACCGACATCTGCCACAGGGAACTCAGTCTTTCAAGACTGTACCGGCAGGCAGGGTGGCTCACACCTGTAATCCCAGCACTTTGGGAGGCTGAAGTGGGTGGATCACCTGATGTCAGGAGTTCAAGACCAGCCTGGCCAACATGGTGAAACCCCATCTCTACTAAAAATACAAAAATTAGCTGGGCATGGTGGCACACACCTGTAATCCCAGCTACTCAGGAGGCTGAGGCAGGAGAATCGCTTGAACTCAGGAGGCAGAGGTTGCAGTAAGCCAAGATTATGCCACTGCACTCCAGCCTGGGCGACAGAGTGAGACTCTAAAAAATATAACATAATATAACATAACATAATATCACATCACATCACATCACATCTGTACCAACGCATGTAATTGTGATGGAAATAAGAAAAGAACACAGTCCCTGTCTGCACATACCCCAGGAAGAAAGGTGAAGAAATTGTACTTCTGATTGTTGATGACATTTCGAGGATACCTCTGGTCCCTCTTCTCGGGGTGCCCCAGCCAGACAGTGCGGGGCCTGGCCTCCCCTCCACCGCAGCATCTCAGCCACTCGCAGCACCTGTGGGAAAGACAGACCCACGCATCAAGGCCACGCCCACACATCGAGGCTGTGCTCGTGCCTGCCCACTCTTCTCAGAATGCTTTTCTCTATAGCATCTTCTCTGGCTCAGGACCACAGTCATATTTAAGGCTTCATCTTTCAGTGAAAAAAGAAAAGAGAACAGAAGCTCCCATGAAGCTGTGGTCCAAATAAAAGATGCTTTGTCCTGGCCGGAAGCGGTGGCTCACGCCTGTAATCCCAGCACTTTGGGAGGCCAAGGCGGGCAAATCATGAGGTCAAGAGATCGAGACCATCCTGGCCAACGTGGTGAAATCCCATCTCTACCAAAAATGCAAAAATTATTTGGGCGTGGTGGCGCATGCCTGTAATCCCAGCTACTCAGGAGGCTGAGGGAGGATAATCACTTGAGACCTAGAGGCAGAGGTCGCAGTGAGCTGAGATCACACCACTGCACTCTAGCCTGGCGACAGAGTGAGACCTTGTCTCAAAAAATAAATAAATAAATAAAAAGATACTTTGTCCCCAATCCCAAATTATTTACAGTCATGCAGTTTTAAGCAACAGGGATATGTTCTAAGAAATGCATTAGGCCGTTTCGGCACTGTGGGAACATTCTAGAGTGACTTACACAACCTGGATGCTATCACCTGCTACGCACTAGGCTGCGTACAGCCTATTACTCCTCAGCTACTAACCTGTACGGCATGAGACTGTACTGAATAAGGCAGGCAGTCGCAGCACAATGGTAAGTACTTGTGTCTGAACATATCTAAACACAGTAAAAATACAGTATTCCAATCTAATGGTGACACAGTTATATATGTGTTCTGTGGGCCGGGCACGGTGGCTCATGCCTGTAATCCAGCACTTTGGGAGGCTGAGGCGGGCGGATCACAAGGTCAGGAGATCAAGACCATCCTGGCTAACATGGTGAAACCCTGTCTCTACTAAAAATACAAAAAATTAGCCAGGCATGGTGGTGGGCGCCTGTAGTCCCAGCTACTCGGGAATCTGAGGTAGGAGAATGGCGTGAACCCAGGAGGCGGAGCTTGCAGTGAGCCGAGATCACGCTACCACACTCCAGCCTGGGCGACAGAGTGAGACTGTCTCAAAAAAAAAAAAAAAAAAATGTAGTCTGTGGTAGGCTGATATGTCAGTATGTGGCACAAGACTGTGTTCCAAAAAGTAGGATTCGTCCAGCCATGGTGGTTCATGCCTGTAATCCCAACACTTTGGAAGGCCAAGGCGGGAGGATCATTTGGGTCCAGGAGACTGACACCAGCCTGGGCAACAAAGTAAGACTCTCATCTCTGTTAAAAATTAAATTTTTTAGCCAGGTACGGTGGCTCACACCTGTAATCCCAGCACTTTGGGAGGCTGAGGCAGGCGGATCACAAGGTCAGGAGTTCGAGATCAGCCTGACCAAGATGGTGAAACCTCATCTCTACCAAAAATACAAAAATTAGCCGGGCATGGTGGTGGGAGCCTGTAATCCCAGCTACTCAGGAGGCTGAGGCAGGAGAATCACTTGAACCCAGTAGGTGGAGGTTACAGTGAGCCAAGATATCGCCACTACACTCCAGTCTGGGTGACAGAGCAAGACTCCACCTCAAAAAAAAAAAAAAATTTTTTTTTTTTAAAGATAGGCTTTATTTTAGAATAAAAGGATTTAAGAAAATAAATATATCGGGCCAGGTGCAGTGGCTCACACCTGTAATCCTAGCACTTCGGGAGGCTGAGGCAGGCTGATCACGAGGTCAGGAGATCGAGACCATCCTGGCTAACACAGTGAAACCCCGTCTCTACCAAAAATACAAAAAAAAAAAAATTAGCCACCCGTGGTGGCAGGCGCCTGTAGTCCCAGCTACTCAGGAGGCTGAGGCAGGAGAATGGCGTGAACCCGGGAGGCAGAGCTTGCAGTGAGCAGAGATCGCGCCACTGCCCTCCAGCCTGGGAGACAGCGAGATTCAGTCTCATAAATAAATAAATAAATAAATAAATAAATAAATAAATAACAATAAGCGGTAGTATTACATCTATGCTTCATAGATAAGTGAGAAGCTTGGGCCGAGCGAGGTGGCTCACGCCTGTAATCCCAGCACTTTGGGAGGCTGAGGCAGGCAGATTACCTGAGGTCAGGAGTTTGAGACCAGCCTGGCCAACATGGTGAAACCCCGTGTCTACTAGAAATATAAAAATTAGCCAGGTGTGGTGGTACACACCTTAATTCCAGCTACCCAGGAGGCTGAGGCAGGAGAATCGCTTGAACCCAGGAGGCAGAGGTTGCAGTGAGCCGAGATCATGCCACTGCACTCCAGCCTGGGTGACAGAGGGAGACTCCGTCTCCAAAAAAAAAAAAACAAAAAAAGGGCAGGGCGCGGTGGCTCACGCCTGTAATCCCAGCACTTTGGGAGGCTGAGGCGGGTGGATCACGAGGTCAGGAGATCGAGACTATCCTGGCTAACATGGTGAAACCCCGTCTCTACTAAAAATACAAAAAACTAGACGGGCGTGGTGGCGGGCGCCTGTAGTCTCAGCTACTTGGGAGGCTGAGGCAGGAGAATGGCATGAACCCGGGAGGCGGAGCTTGCAGTGAGCCGAGATCACGCCACTGCACTCCAGCCTGGGAGCACAGCGAGACTCCGTCTCAAAAAAAAAAACAAAAAAAAAAACAAAAAAAAAAAAGGGGCAGCTTGCAACAGTTAAAGCACCCAAGTCTGCAGAGACATAAGAAACAGCTAGGTCTGGCCGGGCGCGGTGGCTCAAACCTGTAATCCCAGCACTTTGGGAGGCCGAGACGGGCGGATCACGAGGTCAGGAAATTGAGACCATCCTGGCTAACACGGTGAAACCCCGTCTCTACTAAAAAATACAAAAAACTAGCCGGGCGAGGTGGTGGGCGCCTGTAGTCCCAGTTACTCGGGAGGCTGAGGCAGGAGAATGGCGTAAACCCGGAAGGTGGAGCTTGCAGTGAGCTGAGATCCGGCCACCGCGCTCCAGCCTGGACGACAGAGCGAGACTCCGTCTCAAAAAAAAAAAAAAAAAAAAAAAAAGAAACAGCTAGGTCTGGCCTTGAACTGTGTCAGCCTTATTTTAAAGCCTAGTCTTTTCCCCAACCCATGCTGTCACAGCTGCTGGTTCCACCAAGATTGCTATATAAAGGAAAAAGGGGAAGCGGGGGAATCTCCTCTCCACCCCTAGCTTTCCTTTTCAGCAACACATTAGAGGAGCAAGGCACAAAGATGATGTCTCAGAGCTCGATATAACCTGGAGAGAAGCCAGCACACCAGCTGTTGGCAGAATGACCCCAAGGGCGCCCCCAACATGGTTTTCCCAAGAGGGCAGCACATTGGTGCCAACCTCGGCACCCCACTCCCAGGTCACCCTCCCACAAGGCAAAGGAACACTGAGGAATCTGGGCTGCTCTTGCAAAACAAAGCTACTCTGAGGACCCCAAAAAGGGCAGCTTGTCCTTCAGAACAGCTTTATTAAATAAGGCATTCTGAGAAGTGCCAGCTCCCGAAAAACTGCAACAAAAACGTCCCTCGTTGGACTGCTCACCTCACTGCCCCAGCACTCAAAGGCTGAGACAAGGTCCCAGCCCTGCCAGCCCCGCCAGCCCCCTGGGATGTTGCCAGCTGAGGTGAAACCAACAACTCACATATTACTCGTCTACCCAGACCTTCCTTCTTCCCTTCTTCCCACAGGGCAGGTCTTGGTGGGTGCTAGGGTACAGAGCTGAGCAAACACAGTCTCTGTGCATCAGGACCTTAAAGATGAGTGAGCCAGCAGGCTGCCTGCTCAGATGCTCAAAATTTCCATGATGAAACACAATGCTCTTTCTTAAAAATAGCATCCTCATTCCAGTAAACCGGCATTCATGGTGGAGTGTGGCTCTGCTAAGAGATTTCACTTCTAGTAACTCATTCTTGTTAGCCCCTTTCTAAGTTGTCCAAAAGCCAGAGACACACACAGAAGCCTCAAGGAGTCCACTCACTCTCCCCACTCCTGTTCCCAAGTGCAAATCGCCCATGCTGGCCATCAGTGGACACTCACTGAATACATTTTGAATGAATGAAGGAAGCAAAGAGGGAGGGGGAGAGGAAAGGGAGGAGAGAAAAAGGGAAGGAAAGGAGGGAGGGAAGATTCATTTGTCAGAAAATACACATCATTGTATTTGCAGAAACCTTACTGGATGTTTAAGATTGACTCCTCTATGAGCCAGGATTTCTCTCCCTCTCTTATAATAATCCAGTAATGACTGTTTTCATAGTTGCATGGTTCCAATGAAAGATGAAAAATGAATTTAAGAGAATCATAAACTGTCAGGTTGACTGTTTATACAACATTTTTGTTCTGTTTTGTTTTAGCAGAAGTTTCCACACATCGAGCTATCCAGATATGCTATTTATTAATTGCTTAGCCTATCATCTTTGTGCATATGCACAAAGTACAGGTCACTCACTCCACTGTGGGAGCAAGAGACTGGAAACAAATCTAACCATTTGTTTCAGTCCCTTCCTGCTACTATAACAAAATACCTTAGACTATGTAATTTACAAACAACGGAAATGTATTGCTCCTAGTTCTAGAGGCTGCAAAGTCCCAGATGGAGACACCAGTAGATTCAGTACCTGGTGAGGCCCATTCCTCATGCCTTTTTTTTTTTTTTTTTCCCCAGATGGAGTCTAACTCTGTCGCCCAGGCTGGAGTGCGCGATCTCTGCTCACTGCAACCTCTGGGTTCAAACGATTCTCCTGCCTCACCCTCCTGAGCTGGGATTATAGGCATGCGCCACCATGTTCGGCTAATTTTTGTATTTTTAAGTAGAGACAGGTTTTCACCATGTTGGTCAGGCTGGTCTTGAACTCCTGACCTCATGATCCGCCCGCCTCGGCCTCCCAACTCCCAAAGTGCTGGGATTACAGGCGTGAGCCACCGCACCCGGCCTTTTTGTTGTTGCTGTTGTTATTTATTTATTTAATTTTTAATTAAAAAGTCACTCTTACCCAGGCTGGAGTACAGTGGTACAATCACAGCTCACTGCAGCCTCAAACTCCTGGGCTCAAGCAATCCTCTTACATTAGCCTCCCAAGTATATGGGACTAAAGGCATGTGCCACCATGCCTGGCTAATTTTTTAATATTTTGTAGAGTCAGGGTCTTGCTATGGTGTCCAGGGTGGTCTCAAACACCTGGCCTCAAGCTCTCCTCCCACCTTTGCCTCCCAAAGTGCTGGGATTACAAGTTGTACCACTGTGCCCGGCCCCTCATGCCCTTTTTTTCTTTTTTTCTTCTTGAGATAGGGTCTCTCTGTTGCCCAGGATGGAGTGTAGTGGCATGATCTCAGCTTGTTGCAGCCTCAACCTTCCAAGCTCAACCAATCCTCCCACCTCTCAGCCTCCCAAGTAGCTGGGACTATGGGCAAGCACAATCACACCTGGCTAATTTTTGTATTTTTTTGGAGAGATGGGGTTTCACCATGTAGCCCGGGCTAGTCTCAAATTCCTGGGCTCAAGTGATCTGCCCACCTCATCTTCCGAAGTGTTGAGATTACAGGTGTGAGCCACCACACTCAGACCCTCCTGCCTCTTTTATAATAGAATTCATGAGGATTCTGCCCTCATGACCCAATCACCTCCTGAATGCCCCACTTTATACAACTATCACATTTACAGGGAAGGGATACATTCAGACCGTAACACTGGTTCATCAAAGGAAGACTGGTTAAATAAACAGGGATAAGCCATAAATGAAATTCCCAACCCCCTCTAAAGAATAAAGTCCTCTTCCAGTTCCAGGCACTTCGGGAGCTGTGGGTTCCGGTGCAGACATGTCCAAGTCCACATACAACTACACACAACCAGTCCAGAAAATGGAACAGAAATGGCATCAAGAAATCTCAGTCCACATGCATCCCGTCTCTTTTTTTTTTTTTAGAAGAAATTTAAAAAAACAAACAAAAAGAAATCCCAGTCACAAAGATATGACTTTCTTTTTTTTTTTTTTTTTTTGCTGTTTCTTTGTTTTTTGTTTTTTGTTTTTTTGAGACGGAGTCTTGCTCTGTTGCCCAGGGTGGAGTGCAGTGGCACGATCTCGGCTCACTGGAAGTTCTGCCTCCCAGGTTCACGCCATTCTCCTGCCTCAGCCTCCCAAGTAGCTGGGACTACAGGTACCCACCACCGTGCCTGGCTAATTTTTTTGTATTTTTAGTAGAGACGGGGTTTCACCATGTTAGCCAGGATGGTCTTGGTATCGTGACCTCGTGATCCACCCACCTTGGCCTCCCAAAGTGCTGGGATTACAGGCGTGAGCCACCACGCCCAGCTGATACGACTTTCTTAAGTGGGTGAACCCCAAGTTGAGGAACATGCACTTTGCCAAGAAGTACAACAAGAAGGGCATGAAGAAGATGCAGGCCAACACCACCAAGGCCATGAGTGCACACGTTGAGGCTATCAAGACCCTTGCAAAGTCCAAAGAGGTTGAGCCCAAGATCTCAAAGGGTGTCGGCAGCAAAATTCATCGACTTGCCTACACTGCCCACTCCAAACTTGGGAAGCGTGCTCGTGCCCACACTACTAAGGGTCTTAGGCTGTGCTGGCCAAAGGCCAAGGATCAAACCAAGGCCCAGACTGCAGCTCCAGCTTCAGTTCCAGCTCTCTCTCTCCTACTTGTAGGACAGCACAAGCCCCATTGAAAGTGTATGCCTCTCGGCCGGATGTAGTGACTCACGTCTGTAATCCCAGTACTTTGGGAGGCCGAGGTGAGCAGATCACCTGAGGTCAGGAGTTCACGACCAGCCTTGCCAACGTGGGGAAACCCTGTCTCTACTAAAAATACAAAAGTTAGCCGGACATGGTGGTGCATGACACACCTGCAATCCCAGCTACCAGGGAGGCTGAGGCCGAAGACTCTCTTGAACCCGGGAGGCGGAGGTTGCAGTGAGCAGAGATCACACCACTGCACTACAGTTTGGGAAACAGAGCAAGACTCTGTCTCAAAAAAATAAAATAAAATAAAAATAAATAAAAAACAGGCCGGGCGCAGTGGCTCATGCCTGTAATCCCAGCACTTTGAGAGACCGAGGCGGGTAGATCACAAGGTCAGGAGATCGAGACCATCCGGGCTAACATGGTGAAACCCCGTCTCTACTAAAAATACGGGCGTGGAGGTAGGCACCTGTAGACCCAGCTACTCGGGAGGCTGAGGCAGGAGAATGGCATGAACCCGGGAGGCGGAGCTTGCAGTGAGTGGAGATCGGGCCACTGCACACCAGCCTGGGCGACAGAGCGAGACTCCGTCTCAAATAATAATAATAATAATAATAATAATAATAATATAATAACTAAATAAGTAAATAAATAAAGTGTTTGCCTCTCTCCTTTTCAGAGCTCCAGTGTTAAGCTTTCTCAGTAGAGAACGCTGGAGGGAGGCTGGATGCGGTGGCTCACGCCTGTAATCCCAGCACTTTGGGAGGCCAAGGTGGGTGGATCACTTGAGGTCAGGAGGTCGAGACCAGCCTGGCCAACATGGAGAAACTCCGCCTCCACTAAAACTACAAAAATTAACCAGGCGTGGTGGCAGGTGCCTGTAGGCCTGAGTCCCAGCTAGTCGGGAGGCTGAGACAAGAGAATCACTTGAACCTGGGAGGCAGAGGTTGCAGTGAGCTGAGATCGCATCACTGTACTCCACCCTGGGTGACAGAGCAACACTCTGGAGGGACACGTGTGAACCACCAGCTATGACTCACCAGCCCCATCTGCACTTGGAAGGTTGCTTCCCCCTTCCCCATGGGTGCAGACCAGCTCTGGCCCTGCAAGCCCCCCAACTTTCTTGCCATCCAACAGCCTGGACCCCAATGTCCCCAACCAGGTCTGAACCCTGGCCCCACAGAGGGGCCCCTTCCAAGTATGTCCTTTCTTAGGTCTATTCCCTCAGTCCTAGGCTGCCATACAGAGTTTTCTTCTATCCTACACTTGCTCTTTTTTCTTTTTGAGATGGAGTTTTGCTCTGTCTCCCAGACTGGAGAGCAGGCAGCATGATCTTGGCTCACTGCAAGCTCCGCCTCCTCCTCCCTCAGCCTCCCTAGTAGCTGGGACAACAGGCACCCACCACCACGTCCGGCTGATTTTTTCTACTTTTTAGTAGAGATGGGGTTTTACCTTGTTAGCCAGGATGGTCTCGATCTCCTGACCTCACCTACACTTACTCTTTAATCATGGTTTTAAAAGTCAATTTCCTCCATCTTCTTTCCACGGGGTTTAGCTGAGCCCAACCCCATCTCTGAATTTCAGGCATGATGAGTGCAGACTCCAGGCTTAGCCAGGGAGAGCCCTGGATGTTCTGGACATGATGGCTTGAGAAGGGACAGTGAGACCCCTGGCTGGGATTTTGCTAGAAATACTTGGAAAGACGTGCTCTTCTCCCTGGGGTTGCTATGGTAGCAGAAAACACGCCTGGGGAGGACATAGACGCCCTGTTCCCATTTAGGGACTAGTCGGCCTGAAAATGAAGCCCCCAAGGAGGACAGCAGAGACGAGAAGTTCCTGATAACCTCGAGAGAGTGCAAAGATTCACCCATCCCCAGACTTTCAGTCTCAGAGTCAATAAAATGGCTTTTGTTGTATTTTACTTTGCTCAAGCCAGTTTACTTTGTTTCATTATTATTTATTTATTTAGAGACAGGGTCTCACTCTGTCACCCAGGCTGCAGTGCAGTGGCGAGATCATAGCTCTCTGGAGCCTCTACCTCCTGGACTCAAGCAATCCTCCCACCTCCGCCTCCCGATGGGACTACAGGCATGCACCACCACACCTGGCTAATTTTATAATTTTTTGCAGAGTCAGGGGTCTCCCTATATAGCCCAGGCTGGTCTCAAACTCCTTGGACTTAAGGGATCTGCCCGCCTCAGCCTCCCAAAGTGCTGGGGTTGCAGGTGTGAGTCACCATGCCCCAGCCAACTCAAACCAATTTTAGTTGGGAGTCTGTCAGCCGCTACCTAAAATCTTTTAAGATTCCTGTCTGGCAGGCCAGGCGCGGTGGTTCATGCTTGTATTCCCAGCACTTTGGGAGGCCAAGGCGGGTGGATCACCTGAGGTCAGGAGTTCAAGATCAGCCTGACCAACATAGTGAAACCCCGTCTCTACAAAAAATACAAAAAATTAGGCTGGGCATGGTGGCTCACGCCTGTAATCCCAGCACTTTGGGAAGCCAAAGCAGGTGGATCACCTGAGGTCAGGAGTTCAAGACCAGCCTAACCAACATGAAGAAATCCTGTCTCTACTAAAAATACAAAATTAGATGGGTGGTGGCGCATGCCTGTAATTCAAGCTACTTGTAAGGCTGAGGCAGGAGAACTGCTTAAACCCAGGAGACAGAGGTTGTGGTGAGCTGAGATCGTGCCATTGTACCCCAGCATGGGCAACAAGAGTGAGACTCCATCTCAAAAAAAAAAAATTAGCCGGGCGTGGTGGTGGGCACCTGTAATCCCAGCTACCCTGGAGACTGAGGCAGAAGAATCGCTTAAACCCAGAAAGTGGAGGTTGCAGTGAGCCAAGATTACACCATTGCACTCCAGCCTGGGCAACAAGAGCAAAACTCTATCTCAAAAAAATAAAAAAAAAGATTTCTCTCTGCCACGCGGTTGGGCCATGTGTAAAGACACATTCCTGTTGGTTTTATATGTCTTCAATTCTAATGGGTTTTGTGGTGTTGTTTTTGTTTTTTGAGACAAGGTCTCACTCTGTCGCCCAGGCAGGAGTGCGGTGGCACCATCATGGCTCAGTGCAGCCTCCTTCTCCCCAGGCGCAAGTGATCCTCTTGCCTCAGCCTCCCACGTGGCTGGGACTACAGGTGTGTGCCACCACGCCTGGATAATTTTTTTTTATTTTTTTATTTTTAGTAGAAACAGTCTCACTGTGTTACCCAGACTAGTCTCCAACTCCTGGGCTCGAGCAATCCTCCCACCTCAGCTTCTCAAAGTGCTGGGATTACAGACGTGAGCCACGATACCCGGCCCCAATTATAATGTTTAAAGAGTACAGTCTACACCTTAAAGCCTGCATTTCATCATCCTGTCCTTACTACTCTGACTTCTTTACAGTTGTGCTGTCCACCTTGGCGGCTTCTACCACATGTGGCTATTTTAAGTTTCAATTAATTAAAATAATTCAAGTCCTCCTTTTCCCTGGCCACACTGAGTGCTCCATAGCTACATGTGACCACTAACTACGGACTAGACTGTGCAGACACAGAACATTCCATCATGGCTGAGAGTTCTACTGGGCAACGCTGCTGGAGAGCATCCCTTTCAAGACACCTCCTTCCACCTTACTCTTGAACTGATGTCAGTGGCAAAGGACGCACACATGAACATTAGTAAGTGGATCTCACAGGCCAGGCATGGTGGCTCACGCCACTTTGGGAGGCCAAGGTAGGTGGATCATGAGGTCAGGAGATCGAGACGAGCCTGACCAACATGGTGAAACCCCACCTCTACTAAAAATACAAAATTAGCCGGGCGTGGTGGCGCATGCCTGTAATCCCAGCTACTTGAGAGGCTGAGGCAGGAGAAGAGCTTGAACCTGGGAGGCTGAGGTTGCAGTGAGCCAAGATCACACCACTGCACTCTAGCCTGGACCACAAGAGCAAGACTCTGTCTAAAAAAAGAAAAAAAGAAAAAGTAAGTGGACCTCACAATGGAGGGAAGCTTGCCTGAACAGAGTTTCCCAAACTTCAGCCATTTTCATATACACATGGGATTTCTATGATCTCCAAATACCTCTAGCTTCTAACTACACGATTTTGTCTAAATTTGATCACCTTACATGAGTGGTTCTCAACTAGAGGCAATTTTGCACCCCCAGGGTGGGTATCCTGCAATATCTGGAGACACTGTTGGTTGTCACAACTCCAAGATGGTAGCATGGAGTGAATGGAGGTGGCCAGAGATGCCGCGAGACACCTTACAATGCACAGGCAACAGCCACAACAGAGAAGTATCTAGCCCAAAACGCCACTTGTGCCCAGTTGAGAACTCCTGCTCTAGGTTTTATATATAAACTATTTGTTTAAAATGGATTCACTCCATTTACATAAATGTATTTTAAATGATAACCTCTGGCCAGGGATAGCTCACACCTGTCATCCCAACACTTTGAGAGGCCGAGGCGGGAAGATCGCTTGAGTTCAGGAGTTGGAGACCAGCCCGAGCAACATGGTGAGACCTCATCTCTACTAAAATTCAAAACTAATTAGCCAGGTGTGGTGGCACATGCCTATAGTCTCAGCTAGGTGGGGGTTTAAGGACAGAGGATTACTTGAGTCCAGAAAGTCGAGGCTGCAGTGAGCCCTGATCATGCTGCTGGGACTGCTGTCCCAGTCTAGGGAATAGAGCAAGACATTGTCTCAAAAAAAAAAAAAAAAAAAAAAGATAACCTCATGCCATTACCATAACTAGAAACCAGTATCACTTGCCATAAATAGAAGATAAATAACAAAACCAGCACAATGAAAAGCAAAGTGTGTTACTCCACTCCGGCTGGCTGCTGCAGCTGGCAGTGCCTCTGAGCCCGAAGCCTACCCTGCTGCTGCTGCTCCTCCTCTTTTTCTTTTTCTGTTTTTCTTTTTTTTTTTTTTTTTTTTTTTTTGAGACAGAGTCTCGCTCTGTCGCGCAGGCTGGAGTACAGTGGCGCAATCTCAGCTCACTGCAACCTCCGCCTCCTGGGTTCAAGCAATTCTTGTGCCTTAGCCACCCAAGCAGCTGGGATTACAGGTGTGCACCACCACGCCCGGCTAAGTTTTGTATTTTTAGTAGTGACGGGGTTTCACCATGTTGGCCAGGCTGGTCTCAAACACCTGACCTAAGGTGATCCACCCGCCTCAGCCTCCCAAAGTGCTGGGATTACAGGCATGAGTCACCGCGCCTGGTCCCTCCTTTCTTTATTGCTGAGAAGTTAGCAAGTGTTTGGTGTTAAAAAGTGGGCCCTGACAGGACTGTAAATACTAAAGGGAAATTGAAAAATAAATAAGCATCTTGCCAAATGTCTCAATGCGATTCAGTTCCTGCCCATGAATTCTTTAAATTTATCACTGTAGCATCCAGAACCATTGCCTGCCCAACATTTTGGAACTGTTGTCCCGCAGCAGAAACCTTGAGCTTGGTGGCAAATTTACTACAAGTGACCAAATTCCCCCACATCTGTCCAAACAAGAGAGGTGACAGCCAGCCTCCCTACTGAGAAGTGGATTTATACACGCAGCTCTCTCTTCCCGGGGAAGCTGCAGCCACACCCCGAGTGTCGCATGGATGGACTTCAGCTCCCTGGCGCCTCAGGGTTCCAGAGGAGCAGTGGCCCGAAGCTGTGTTGTGGCAGCTGTCACCTTGGTGGTGTGGGTGCTGCTGTTGTTCCTTAACACCAAACTGAAACTGGACCGTCTGACACTGCCATGACAAATAAACTTCCATCCCACATTCCAGACAGGCTGGGGAGATGGGCTGCAAGACCGAATTCTTTAAGAGTAAGGAATTAGGCCAGGCGCGGTGGCTCACGTCTGTAATCCCAGCACTTTGGGAGGCTGAGGCAGGTGGATCATGAGGTCAAGAGATTGAGACCATCCTGGCCAACATGGTGAAACCCTGTCTCTACTAAAAATACAAAAATTAGCCGGGTGCGGTGGCAAATACCTGTAGTCTCAGCTACTCAGAAAGCTGAAACAGGAGAATCTCTTGAACCCAGGAGGTGGAGGTTGCAGTGAGCTGAGATTCTGGCACTGTACTCCAGTCTGGGTGAAAGAGTAAGATTCTATCTCAAAAAAAAAAAAAAAAAGTTCTTTCTCTTAAGCTATTTTTCCAGATAAAAAAGGAAAATATGAAATAACTTTCTCACCCATTGATAACAACAGTCATTCAACTAGGTTAAAATGTAAGTTTAGAAATAACTTAGTTTACATTGTTTCCTGCTCAGACCATTTATTTATTTATTTATTTATTCTTTTTTTTTTTTTTTTTTTTTTTTGAGACAAGGTCTCACTCTGTCACCCAGGCTGGAATGCAGTGGCCCAATCTCGGTTCAATATAACCTCCGCCTCCCAGGCTCAAGCGATCCTCCCACCTCAGCTTCCTGAGTAGTGGGACTACAGGCCTGCACCACCACGGCCAGCTAATGTTTGTATTTTCAGTAGAGATGGGGTTTCACCATGTTGACGAGGCTAGTTTCAAACTCCTGACCTCAGGTGATCCACCCACCTGGGCCTTCCAAGGTGGATTACAGGCATGAGCTACCACGCCCAGCCTAGACCATTTATATAAAGGAAAACCGAAATGAATTTTCTTAGGATTGGACTCTAAGACAAATAAAGGTTTTAACAGCAGATAGTCTGCTAACCAGATACGCAATGGTTTCATACAATCTGGCTGAAATGCAAGGGAAAAGCAAATATTAGAGGAGCAGAGCCAAGGGAACAATGTTTCTGAAAAAGGTAACTAATATAACAAGGAGTTGGGAAGGAGTTGGCCTCCGCAGAAACCATCATCTCTGCTGCGAGTTCCCCTATAATCAGTAAGCACTGCGCAAATATTTGCTGAATTCTCTGCATGACACACGAACCTTCCAGGAAGTTACAAGGTCCAGGAAAGAACAGTCTCAGCATTGATGTTGGGCAGATCCAAAAAGAACACCAAGAAAAATTAAAAGTAGCCAGATATGGTGGCTCATGCCTGTAATCCCAGTACTTTGGGAGGCCGAGGCGGGAGAATCACTTAAAGTCAGGAGTTGGAGACCAGCCTAGCCAACATGACGAAACCTTGTCTCTACTAAAAATACAAAAATTAGCTGGGCATGGGCCAGGTGCGGTGGCTCACTCCTGTAATCCCAGCACTTTGGGAGGCTGAGGCAGGTGGATCAAGAGGTCAGGAGATCAAGACCATTCTGGCCAACATGGTGAAACCCCACCGTCTCTACTAAAAATACAAAAATTAGCTGGGTGTGGATGCAGTCCCAGCTACTCAGAGGCTGAGGCAGGAGAACTGCTTGAACCCAAGAGGCAGAGGCTGCAGTGAGCTGAGATCGCGCCACTGCACTCCAGCCTGGGTGACAGAGCGAGACTCTGCCTAAATATATATATATATATAAGCTGGGCATGGTGGCAGGTGCCTTTAGTCCCAGCTACTGGGGAGACTGAGGCAGAAGAATCGCTTGAACCCCGGAGAAGGAAGTTGTAGTGAGCCAATATTCTGCCACTGCATTCCAGCCTGGGCGACAGATTGAGGCTCTGTCTCAAAAAAAAAAAAAAAAAAGAAAGAAAAGCAGTCTGAATTAGTCAACAGCAATTGTTCTCAATAACAGGGCAGGGTTATTTTGCTCCTGCAGACACTTGACAACGTCTAGGGATGTGTTTGATTGTCAGAACTGCAGGGGAGTGGGGTATTACTGACACGTAGTGGGTAGAGGCCAGGGATGCTGCTAAACATCCTAAAATGTCCAGGAGATCCCCACCAGAGAGGGTAATCTGGCCCCAAATGTCAATAGTCTTGAGGTGGAGAGCCCTGCTCTGGCGCAGCACTGCCCGCTAGGTTTCTGTGATGATGGAACCATTCTATACTGCACCATCCGACACGGTAGCCACCAGTCATATGTGGCTGCTGAGTACCCAAAATGTGACATTTAAAGTTTATTTCAATATCCGAAGGAATATAAATCATTCTACCATAAAGACACCTGCACACAAATGTTCCCTGCAGCACTTTTCACAAAGCAAAGATGTGGAATCAACCTCAATGCCCATCAATGACAGACCGGATAAAGAAAACGTGGTACATATGCATATGGAATACTACACAGTCATAAAAAAAGAACAAGATTGTGTCTTTTGCAGGACATGGATGGAGCTGGAGGCTATTATCCTTAGCACATTAACACAGGAAAAGAAAGTGTGGGAGTGGGACGACATGCGAGTCATACTTCTATAAGAGGAGTCAGGCCTGCTGAGCAGCAGAATATTCACAGGGAAAGACTGAGGGCTGGAGAAACAGGGAAAGGCGATAGTTCCACAATGATCCTACAGCTATCAGACTCAAGTCCAAGGCTCTCGTCTTCTCACCTTTTCATCTCTGCTGTCACATTACCAAGCCACTCTCCTGCAACCAAGGCAGGCATGCCCCAGAACCCTATGCTCTCATCTTCCCCCACCGTTCCATTTCTATCAAACTACCCAACATGTCTGTAAGACCCACTCACACCAGACATCCTCCTGCAAGCC
This sequence comes from Theropithecus gelada, assembly GCF_003255815.1. Lineage (NCBI taxonomy): Eukaryota > Metazoa > Chordata > Mammalia > Primates > Cercopithecidae > Theropithecus > Theropithecus gelada. The sequence goes on along the minus strand of NC_037678.1, from coordinate 50,817,019 downwards.
TGTCCCTTTATCTTCTATCTATCCTTTCAAACCCAACTCTGTGCTCTTCGCAAAGAGAGGAGGAAGCAGTTCGGGCTCTCTTAGACTTTACTGGTCTGTTTCTCTTTAGACCAGGACTGGCAAACTCAAACCTACAGAGGCCCAGCAAGCCACATAAAAAATACATAGGCTAGGTGCAGTGGCTCATGCCTGTAATCCCAGCACTTTGAAAGGCTGAGGCAGGAAGATCACTTAGGGCTAGAAGTGCGAAACCAGCTTGAGCTACATAGTGAGAGCCCATCTCTATTTGTTTTTTAAAAATAGAAGAGAAGAAAAGAAGAAAGAAGGAGGTGGAGGAGGGGAGGGAGGAAGGAGGAGGGAGGAGGAGAAGGAGAAAAAATAATTAATGAAAATAAACACAAGGTCCAGTGGGATGGGGCACACCTCCAGTCCAGTTCCTACACAAGCCTAGACCATCTGATTCTTCAAGACAAAGACATTCTGAAGAGTAAATATTCAGTTACAAAATGTTGGCAACTGACTCAATTTTTAAATATTATACAAAACTAAAACCACACCAAGATATCATTTTTTTGTGACCAAAGTCAAAAATCTTAATAAAGGCAAGGATGGACAAACAGGCGCTGTCACTGCTGGCAAGGATCTAAGTCAGCATAACCTCACAGAGGACATTTTGACGATGCTATCAAAATTACAAATGTACATTCACTTCAGCCATTCCCCTTCCAGATATTCCATACAGTCTAACATGGGCACAAAGACTTGTGTGACATTCCTAGTAATAATAAACCATTAGAAAAAATAAATATAACTGACCAAGCTCAGTGGCAAACGCCTATCATCCCAGCACTTTGCAGGCCCGGGTTCACTTGAGGCCAGGAGTTCAAGACCAGCCTGGGTGACAGCGCCTCTAGAGACAACTAAATAGATAAGTAGGTAGGTAGGCAGGTAGACAGACAGACAGACAAACAAATAAAATGGAGAAATAATCTAAATGACCATCAGTGGTAGACTGGCTAAACACACTACGGTACTATTCAATGTAATACTATGAAGGCATTAAAATAATGATCAAAGGCCAGGTGCAATGGTGTGTGCCTGTAGTCCCAGCTATGTGGGACGCTGAGGCAGGAGAATCACTTGAACCCAGGAGTTTGAGACAGTCTGGGCAACATAGTCCCCACATCTCAAACAAGTAAATAAATAAATAATTTCAAAAAGGTAGTGAAGAAGGTTGTTATATACTGACACGGAATGAACTCAGAATTTTTTTTTTTGAGACGGAGTCTCACTCAGTCGCCCAGGCTACAGTGCAGTGGTGCGATCTTGGCTCACTGCAACCTGCACCTCCCAGGTCCAAGTGATTCTTCTGCCTCCTCAGCCTCCCGAGTAGCTGGGATTACAGGCACCCACCACCATGCCTGGCTAAGTTTGGTATTTGTAGTAGAGACAGTTTCACCATGTTGACCAGGCTGGTCTCAAACTCCTGACCCCAGGTGATCCGCCCACCTTGGTCTCCCAAAGTGCTGGGATTACAGGCGTGAGCCACCGCCGGCCAGAATGTACGGTTAAGTGAAAAATACATGTACTGTGTAGGGCATATTAATAACAGAATAAAAAAGAAAAATCTATGTCTATTTATCTACATAAAGATGCATGGTGTTTTTTTTTATAAATGCTTAAAAATGTCTAGAACAATACAGAAGAATATGGTAAGACTGACTGCCTGGGGAAGGCACAGGGTAGCTGACTAGAGAGAGTGGGAGGGAAACTGACTTTGCAATGGCTACACCTCTATACCTGTTAAGTATTAAACCATGTGACTCTGACTCAGTACATTTTTTTTTTTTTTTAATTTTTTTTTTTTTTTTTTGAGATGGAGTCTCGCTCTGTCGCCCAGGTTGGAGTGCAGTGGCCAGATCTCAGCTCACTGCAAGCTCTGCCTCCCAGGTTTATGCCATCCTCCTGCCTCAGCCTCCCAAGTAGGTGGGACTACAGGCGCCCGCCACCTCGCCCGGCTAGTTTTTTGTATTTTTTAGTAGAGACGGGGTTTCACCATGTTAGCCAGGATGGTCTCGATCTCCTGACCTCGTGATCCGCCCGTCTCGGCCTCCCAAAGTGCTGGGATTACAGGCTTGAGCCACCGCGCCCGGCCTTTTTTCTAATTTAAAAACAAAATAGGCCGGGCGCGGTGGCTCACCCTGAAATCCCAGTACTTTGGGAGATAGGCAGATGGCCTGAGCTCAGGAGTTTGAGACCAGCCTGGGTAACATGGTGAAACCCTGTCTCTACTTTAAAAAAAAAAAAAAAAAAAAATCCAATCAAATTAGCTGGGCAGAGTGGTGGGCACCTGTAATCCCAGCTACTTGGAAGGCTGAGGCAGGAGAATCGCTTGAATCCGGGAGGCTGAGGTTGCAGTGAGCCGAGATTGCGTCACTTGCACTCCAGCCTGGGTGACAGAGCAAGACTCTGTCTCAAAAATAAATAAAAATAATAATAAAATAATAAAGCTCACCCTGCTGCCCAAACAGCACACAGCTCTGTCTGCAGCCTCGGATCTTGCCATGAGTTTGTAGGTCAGAGACCAGATCCCATTCACCTCCCCCAGGCCTGGCACAAAAAGATGCTCTGTCACTAAGCGCAGGCTGATGACTCATTCCCCTTTCACATACCCCAGTGCCCACCACTCCTCCCTCACCTCACGCATTTGTGTTTACCCAAGACACTTGGTCATAGGTTCTAACGCAGGCCTAGGCCACAAAGCCTGGCTGGCAACCCCACACAGCATGGCCCACAAGATTCCAGAAAACAGAACAAAATCCAGTGGAAAGCAATTTCCTAGACACCAAAACAATAAGCGAAAACATGAGTAAGTGCAGAGTGTGTGCCAAGTGCTGTGGCAAAGCCCTCAAGGCGAATGACTTGCCTTGCTCCTCCCAACCATCCTACGGTCAGGGGCTTCTATCCTCGCCCTCTTGTAGATGAGGACACTGCACCTTACAGGGTCTTACAGCCCATAACGGGCAGAGCCAGGATGTGAGTCCAGCAGGCTGACCCCGGAGCCAGCCCTCTTAGCCAGAGTCTGGCAATCTCACCAAGCTGTAGAATCTGAGAGCCACCTCTGAATTGTCTAGATGGCAACCTAGGGAGGAATCCAAATGGCAGGAACCCAGCAGGGACACACCAAGGGTCCCCACTGGCACTGCCAAGCCTGCCTGCCTCCTCCCTCCAACCCTGCTATGGTGGCTGGCACTGCTATGGGAGCTTCCATGAGACACACAAGGGGGTCTAAGAGCTCCACATCCAACAAGAGGCAGGAGGCTGGACGTGGCTCCTTCCTTGCAGCCATGGGTCATGCGGATAAAGAAGGGAAGGAAGGAGGGAGACGTAACAGGAAGGAAGGATACCCTTTTTCTGTGCAGATGAGGATTCCATTGTTTATCCTCCTTCTGGCTCCAGTGCCCAACATGTACCCTCACTGAAGCCCACTGTGGGTCCTACCACCACTTATACCCCCCAATGAACTAGGAATGTAAAGCTCTTGAGATTTTTTAATGTTTCTGTTTTTTGGGTTTTTTTGGGGGTTTTTTTTTTTTTGGAGACAGGGTCACACTCCATCCCAGGCTGGAGTGCAGTGGCACAATCATGGCTCACTGCAATCTCAAACCCCTGGGCTCAAAGGATCCTCCGACTTCAGCCTCCCAAGTAGCTGAGACCACGGGCATGCACTACCATGCCCAGCTAATTTTTTATTTTCTTGGTAAAGATGGAGTCTCCCTATGTTGCCCAGGCTGGTCTCCAACTCCTGGGCTCAAGAGATCCTCCCACCTCTGCCTTTCAAAGTGCTGGGATACAGGCGTGAGCCACCATGCCTGTTGCTCCTATTCTTTATTCACTCGCTCATTTAATCAAGCAGCCAGTATTTACTGAGCACCTACTATGTGCCAGTCTTTGTGCTAAGCACTGGGACTCTCACTAGTCAAACAAGGGCACTGCTCTCGCAGAGCCTACATTTTGTAGTGGGCAAGGTAGGAACAAAAAAATAAAAACAAGCAAAACAAACAAACAAACAAACAAAAATATGCCACTCAGTGGTAGGTGACTCCTACAGAGTGAATGGTCTGGAAAGATGTCCCAAAGAGACAGCTGAGCTGAGACCTGGGAGACAAGAGACAGCAGTTTACGAGCTGTGGGACCCTGGGCTAGTTAATTAACCCTGCTAAGCCTCTGTTTCCTAGAAAATAGAACAATGACAGTACCTAGTATTGGACAATGCCATTAAGACAATCCACTTAAAATACCTAAGACAGTGATCGTGGCACCCAATAAACCAATGGAGTTTAACAAAATTCTTACAAGAAAATCTACTGTGTGTCACTAGAATGGAAGGCCCATGCTATCAGGGATTTCTGTTGTATGTGTTGACCGCTATATCCCTAATATTAAAACTGCCAGAGACAGAGTAAGTGCTCAGGAAATGTTTATGGAGTGAATGAACGGAGTGAATGAACGGATGGAATCAACAGTAGCTATTTTTAGTCTTCATACTATAAACCTCTGTTAACTTTTCTATGACTGTGTAGAGATCTGCATGCCCTTTCAAACAGCTGGCAATTCTCTGAAACATGCAAAAACAAGGCCAAGATTCTTAAGCACTGGTTTTCTGTGGTATCACACACAAAACTGAATTTTTGAGTGCTTCTTTGCTGGTCAGGCTTATCCAATCCCAGACAGGTGACTTCTCAGGCCCAGGGCAGGAGTCAGTGCCTCTCTCTACTTTCTCTTCGTTTGCTTTTGGAGGGCCAGGATTCGGAATGAAAACATTACTTGTGGCAGGGTATAGTGGCTCATGCCTTTAATCCCAGCAGTTTGGGAGGCCGAGGTGAGTGGATCACCTGAGGTTGGCGGTTCGAGGCCAGCCTGGCCAACATGGTCAAATCCTATCTCTACTAAAAATACAAAAATACTGGGTGTGGTGGCACCCACCTGTAATCCCAGCTACTTGGGAGGCTGAGGCAGGACAATCACTCGAACCTGGGAAGCAGAAGTTGCAATGAGCCAAGATGGCGCCATTGCACTCCAGCCTGGGCAACAAGAGCCAGACTCTGTCTCAAAAAAAAAAGAAAGAAAGAAAAGAAAAAGAAAACATTTCTTGTAAAGTGAAAATAAAATACAAAGCAACTTGTGAGAATATAAAGCACTTGGTTAAGTAAATTAGAGATGTCTATTCAAAGAAATATTATGCTGTCATTCAAAATGTCATTTGCATATGGCAAAACCCCATCTCTATTAAAAATACAAAAATCAGCTGGGCGTGGTGGTGTGCGCCTGTAGTCCTAGCTACTTGGGAGGCGGAGGCAGGAGAATCACCTGAACTTGAAAGGCAGAGGTTGCAGTGAGCCGAAATCATGCCATTGCAATCCAGCCTGGGCAACAGAGTGAGACTCCATCTCAAAAACATAAATAAAATAAAATAAAATGTCATTTGTTAAGTACACTATAATGTAAAAAATGCTTTATAGTAAAACGCTAAGTGGAAAAAGTAAAACATAAAAACCTATGTGCCACACTCGGCAATATAATGAGACCTCGTCTCTCTAAAATATCTAAAAGTTAGCCAACTGTGGTGGTGCACACGCCTATAGTCCCAGCTGTTTGGGAAACGAAGGTGAAAGAATCACTTAAGCCCAGGAGGCAGACATTACAGTGAGCAGAGATTGTGCACCTCCACTCCGGCCTGAGAAATGGCGTGAGGCCCTGACTCAAAAAAAAAAAGCCAGGCGCGGGGGCTCACGCCTGTAATCCCAGCACTTTGGGAGGCCAAGGTGGGCGGATCACAAGGTTAGGAGATCGAGACCATCCTGGCTAACACGGTGAAACCCCGTTCCTACTAAAAATACAAAACATTAGCTGGGTGTGGTGGCGGGCGCCTGTAGTCCCAGCTACTCAGGAGACCGAGGCAAGAGAATGGCGTGAACCCAGGAGGCGGAGCTTGCAGTGAACTCAGATAGCGCCACTGCACCCCAGCCTGGGCAATGACAGAGCGAGACTCCGTCTCAAAACAAAACAAAACAAAAACCCATGTGCTACATGTTCCCTACTCATAAAACAAGGTACACGCACAAACAGGAAGAAAACATCATCTGCTAAAAGGTTTGTGTTCATTGTGATTGTCTTTGAAGGAAAAATAACATACCAGCATTATTTCCTTTATCAGTTTTCTCTGTTCTCTCATTTTTCTTTTTTTTCTTTTTTTTTTTTTTTTAATGAGACTGAGTCTTACTCTGTCACCCAGGCTAGAGTGCAGTGGCACAATCTCAACTCACTGCAAACTCTGTCTCCCGGGTTCAAGGAATTCTCCTGACTCAACCTCCCAAGTAGCTGGGATTACAGGCACGTGCCACCATGCCCAGCCAATTTTTGTATTTTTTTTATGGTAGAGACGAGTTTTCACCATGTTGGAACAGGCTAGAACCAAACTCCTGACCTCAGGTGATCCGCCCACCTCAGCCTCCCAAAGCGCTGGGTTACAGGCACAAGCCACCATGCCTGGCCTGTTCTCTCATTTTTCTTACGTGGATATGTCCTCATTTTTCAATTAGAGGAAAACAAAGATTAGACTTTTTCACCGTTCCTCTTATAACATAAACTACTCAAGAAGAGTGTGCCTGGCCAGGCCCTGGAGCCTGGAGACCCACAGGAGGACAGGCCACCCTGACGTGACAATTTAAGCTCAGTGTTCCCGTGACTAACCTGTATGTCTAAAACACAATCTCAGATAAAGAAAAGGAAGCCAACGCTGGGCATGGTGGCTCATGCCTGTAATCCCAGCACTTTCGGAGGCCAAGGCAGGTGGATCACCTGAGGTCGGGAGTTCAAGACCAGCCTGACCAACATGGAGAAACCCTGTCTCTACTAAAAATATAAAAAATTAGCCGGGCCTGGTGGTGCATGCCTGTAATCCTAGCTACGTGGAGGCTGAGCCACGAGAATCACTTGACCCCAGGAGGCGGAGGTTACAGTGAGCTGAGATTGCACCAATGCACTCCAGCCCAAGCAACAAGTACAAAACTCCATCTAAAAAAAAAAAACAAGAATAAATTTCTTAGGTTGGGCATGGTGGCACACACCTGTAGTCCCAGCACTTTGGGAGGCCAAAAGCAGGCGAATCACCTGAGGTCAGGGGTTTGAGACCAGCCTGGCCAACATGACTAAACCCCATATCTACTAAAAATACAAAAAAAAAAATAACTGGGCACGGTGGTGCATGCCCATAATCCCAGCTAGTTGGAAGGCTGAGGCATGAGAACTGCTTGAACCCAGAAGGCAGAGGTTGCAGTGAGCTGAGATCACACCACTGCATTCCATCCTGGGCAACAGAGTGAGACACTATCTCAATAAATAAATAAATAGGCCGGGCATGGTGGCCCATGCCTGTAATCCCAGCACTTTGGGAGGCCAAGGTGGATCATGTGAGATCAGGATTTTGAGACCAGCCTGTCCAACATGGTGAAATCCCGTCTCTACTAAAAAAAAAAATACAAAAATTAGCCGGATATGGTGGCACACACCTGTAACCCCAACTATTCAGGAGGCTGAGGCAGGACAATCCCTTGAACCCAGGAGCCGGAGGCTGCAGTGAGCTGAGATTGCACCACTACACTCCAGCCTGGGCAAAAGAGTGAGACTTCGTCTCAAAAAATAAAAAATAAAAAATAAATAAATAAATTTATTGGCTGGGCATGGTGGCTCACACCTGTAATCCCAGCACTTTGGAAGGCCAAGGTGGGTGGATCACAAGGTCAGGAGTTCAAGACCAGCCTGACAAACATGGTAAAACCCCGTCTCCACTAAAAATACAAAAATCAGCCAGCGTGGTGCCGCAGACCTGTAATCCCAGCTACTCAGGAGGCTGAGGCAGGAGAATTGCTTGAACCCAGGAGGCGGAGGTTGCAGTGACCCGAGATCGTGCCTCTGCATTCCAGCCTGTGGGTGAAAGAACAAGACTCCACCTCAATTTAAAAAAAAAAAAATTCTTGTAATATCATTATGCTCACATCAGAATGGCTGAAACGAAAGGTGACAGACAATATAGTGTTGGTGAGGACATGGAACAACTGACCAGCTTGGTAGAAGTATAAATTAGTACAATTGCTTTGGAAAATTATCATTTTCTTCTAAAGCTAAACACAAATGTATACCCTAGGGCACAGCAAAGCCACATAAGACATACTGAATGACGTGTTCAAGAATGTTCATAGCTGTACTATTCATGACATTAATTTCAAATGAAAGCTTAGTAACACTAAGAGATACCACACACGCCAAGACGGCAATAAATGAGATGCTTCCTACATTAGTTTCCTTGGGCTGCCATAATAAAATATCATAGACTGAATGGCTTAAACAACAGAAACTTATTTTTTCACAGTCCTGGAGGCCAGAAGTCCAAGAACAAGGTGTCAGCAGGGTTGGTTTCTCCTGAAGCCTCTCTCCTTGGCTTGTAGACAGCCACCATCCCCCTGTGTCCTCACACAATCTTTTCTCTGGTGTCTCTGTCTTTTTTTCTTTCTTTCTTTCTTTCTTTCTTTTTTGAGATGCAGTCTCGCTCTGTCACCCAGGCTGGTTCACTGCAACCTCCGCATCCTGAGTTAAAGCAATTTTCCTGCCTCGGCCTTCCTAGCAGCTGGGATTACAGGTACACGTCACGACACCCAGCTAATTTTTGTAATTTTAGTAGAGATGGGGTTTCACCATGTTTGGCCAGGCTGGTCTCAAACTCCTGACCTCAAGTGATCCGCCTGCCTCAGCCTCCCAAAGTGCTGGGATTACAGGTGTGAGTCACCATGCTCAGCCTCTCTGTCTGTCTTAATCTCCTCCTATAAGGTCACCGGGCAGAATGGAAAAGGGTCCATCCTAACAGCTTCATTTAATTTTTAATTTATTTATTTATTTATTTATTTTTGAGATGGAGTCTCGCTCTGTCACCCAGTCTGGAGTGCAGTGGTGCGATCTCAGCTCACTGCAAGCTCCACCTCCCGGGTTCACGCCATTCTCCTGCCTCAGTCTCCTGAGTAGCTGGGACTACAGGCGCCCGCCACCACGCCCGGCTAATTTTTTGTATTTTTAGTAGAGATGGGGTTTCACCATGTTAGCCAAGATGGTCTCGATCTCCTGACCTCATGATCCGCCCACCTCGGCCTCCCAAAGTACTGGGATTACAGGCGTGAGCCACCGCGCCTGGCCTAACAGCTTCATTTTAAATTGATCACCTCTTTAAAGGCCCTGTCTCCAAATTCAGTCACATTCTGAGGTGCTGGGGGTTCCAGCTTCAAACACGTGAATTTGGGGAGGGATGGGGGATCCACATCTGCAACATTTCCCAAATGTTCTAACAGCACAAAGCTTCCTTAATTACTAAATCAGAAAGCTGACCTCACAGCAAGAACAATAGTCCAGACTGTATGATTTCTCATCCAACTGATGTCTTGAGTTTTGTTTTCGTTTGTTTTTTTAAAGACAGGATGAGACACCTTAAAAGGACAATAAAGAATATGGCCACTCAGTGAATATCAGTTTCCTTAGTCCAGTGGCTCCGAGGGCCATTCACCCCGCAGAGGACACTTGGCAATGTCTGGAGACATTCTTGATTGTCACAAGGCCGGGAGGGGATAGTACTGGCATCTAGTGGGTAGAGGCCAGAGATGCTGCTAAACATCCTACAATGCCCAGGACAGCCCCCATAACAGGGAATCATCAAACCCAAAATATCAGCCAGGCGCGGTGTATTTTTAGTAGAGACAGGGTTTCACCATGTTGGCCAGGTTGGTCTTGAACTCCTGACCTTAAGTGAGCCACCCACCTTGGCCTCCCAAAGTGCTGGGATTGTAAGCATGAGCCACCAAGTCCGGCCCCAAGCCTGACTTCATCTCGTCACTGCAAACTGTCCGCGGCATGTGGGAGATCCTGCCAGGCTCATGTTAGGGCAGGGCACTGCTGACACTACAAACTGATTCTTCCTTGGGGACCGCTGCCAACAGGCTCTTCCCTGGCATTTGCTAAATGCCACAGAGATTTAATTGGGACGAAGGAAGAGCATCTGGCCCAGTCCACCTTTCCAACTCTCACCAGAAGCCTTTCCCTGCTCCCACGGGGCCTCTTCCAACTGCCTTCCCCCAGAGTTTCTGCAAATTCTGTTTAGACAAAAATAAAAGCAGGGCCAGGCACAGTGGCTGGCGCCTGTAGTCCCAGCACTTCGATAGGCCGAGGTTGGCGGATTGCTTTAGCCCAAGAGTTTGAAAACAGCCTGAGTAGGCCGGGCGCGGTGGCTCAAGCCTGTAATCCCAGCACTTTGGGAGGCCGAGACGGGTGGATCACGAGGTCAGAAGATCGAGACCATCCTGGCGAACACGGTGAAACCCCGTCTCTACTAAAAAATACAAAAAACTAGCCGGGCGAGATGGCGGGCGCCTGTAGTCCCAGTTACTTGGGAGGCTGAGGCAGGANAAAAAAAAAAAAAAAAAAAAAAAAAAAAGAAAACAGCCTGAGCAACATGGAGAAACCCCATCTCTATAAAAAATACAAAAATTAGACAGGCATGGTGGTGCATGTTTGTAATCCCAGCTACTGGGGAGGCTGCAGCGGTAGGATTGCTTGAACCCGGGAGGCTGAGGTTGCAGTGAGATCACACCACTGGACTCCAGCCTGAGCAACAGAGTGAGACCACGTCTCAAAAAAAAAAAAAAAAAGGTTTTAAATGTATAAGCACAACCAACCCTCCTATTTCTTTCCCCTTGTAGCAGTAACATTATGTGTTTAGACTGTGCCATTTCAGCATGGGCCACTAATTCCTAAATGTCAGGCATGACTTGGGGTATCTACAAATCTCAGGAACTTTTACAGACTTCATGGTTTTCTTTAACTGACTGCCTTTTCTTTAAATTCTAAAAGGAAACTTCCTGCCATGACTACAACAAGAAAGCAAGTATCATTTGGTACAAACAGAAGGGCTCATAAAAATAATTGCTAATCTTTCATACATATATTAATCTTTCAAACTCACACAAATTAGAAAAAACAGATACTAGTTATTAAAATCAGAATCATTCTAAATGTCATCAATAAAAATGTTACAACTAGTCTTTTTCTTTTCAAATTAAACCAAAGTCACCACCTTCATGAGTGACCCTGAAGACACATCCCATCCCCCTTCAAAGGCAGTCATAAAATATGGCCAGCCCTTATCACCAACTTTCAACATTTCCATCTGAGTAGACACTAAAAGAACATTCTGTTCCGAGAAGTAAGGGCCAAAAGTCCAAAGATGGCTGGTTCAAAGCCTTGCCTCCTTTTTCCAACTTGTTGCATGCAAGGCAGAGGTCAAGGTCAAAGAGTGCCCCCAACTCCTTGAAGACTGGAATACAGGGACCTCCTCTCACCAGCCAGCTGGACAGTAGGTAGAAAGACCCTTTTGGGCAGGGTGCAGTGGCTTATGCTTGTAATCCCAGCACTTTGGATGGCCAAGGCAGGTGGATCACGAGGTCAAGTGTTGAGACCAGCCTGACCAACATAGTGAAACCCCGTCTCTACTAAAAATGCAAAAATTAGCCGAGCGTGCCGGCATACACCTGTAATCCCAGCTACTCAGGAGGCTGAGGCAGGAGAATCGCTTAAACTTGGGAGGCAGAGGTTGTAGAGAGCTGAGATCATACCACTGCACTCCAGCCTGGGCAACAGAAGAGACTCTGTCTCAAAAAAGAAAGAGCCCTTCCGCAGGGAAGCCGGACAGGCACAGCGCCCATGTCCACCCTCCATCCTTCAGAGTCCCTCTGTGGGTCTGCAATGACGCATCTTCTGGTCTCCACAAGGGCAAGGAGCAGCTAGTCTAGTTTTGGTCAGCACAAGGCAGAGCGAGGGAGGACCTCTGTAACTGAAGGGGATGGCACAAGTGCAGCTGGGCGCTGGCAAAGGACAGACAGCACAGCCCCATGGGCCGCTGCCAAGGCCTGCTGCACTGTTCTCATCCCAGGGGGGCAAAGAGTTGTTGGTGCAACTCTCTACTCCAGCCCAGAGAGGGGAAGGTCGGTGGCCGAGGAGGGGGGTGTCTCTGGGTTTCACCCACCAGCACAATTCCCTCCCTCAAAACATACCCCTATATGTTTCATACCTAATACTCCCTCCACCACATCAAAGAAAGGATATTAAAATGTACACACACGGCCGGGTGCAGTGACTCACGCCTGTAATCCCAGCACTTTGGGAGACCAAGACAGGCGGATCACGAAGTCAGGAGATCGAGATCATCCTGGCTAACATAGTAAAACCCCGTTTCTACTAAAAATACAAAAAAATTAGCCGGGCAAGGTGGCGGGCACCTGTAGTCCCAGCTACTCGGGAGGCTGAGGCAGGAGAATGGTGTGAACCCGGGAGGCGGAGCTTGCAGTGAGCTGAGATGGCACCACTGCACTCTAGCTTGCGCGACAGAGCAGAGACTCTGTCTCAAAAACAAACAAACAAACAAACAAAAAAACAAGAATGTAAGTAAGTCCTGAGAATAATGAAAATCCTACCTAACACCACACCTCCATCACATCAAAGAGAAAGGGCATTTTTGTTTCCTTATCAGTAAAGCAAGAAAAAAAAAAAATACCAACATCAAAGGGCCATTGTGCAGCATGAAAGAGGAAACGTCAGTTCAGAGCCAAAACACTGCGGGTCCTAAATAAATATTCATCTTTTTCCTCCACCATCAGATAATGAGTCACATAAACATGCTGATGTAAGATCTATGCTCTCGGGCAAAATGTAGGACCTCTGAAATGCCTCTGATGCCTCCACCTAGGCAGGAGGATTCCCGTCTAGACTCCAGTCCCCTTCACAGGATGGAAAGAGGAGCACAGGGTCTGCAGCACACATCCGTGTGTGACAGCTTCTCCTCACTGCTGTAACACATTACCACAACTTGAGTGGTAATGCAAGTCTATTACCCTATAGTTAGGTCTGAAGTCCAAAATGGGCCTCATGGGACTAAAATCAAGGAAGGTGTCAGCAGGGCTGTGTTCCTTCTGGAGGCTCCAATGGAGAGTCCGTTTCCTTACCTTTTCCAACTTCTAGAGTCCCCTGCATTCCTTGGCTAGTGGCCCTTTCTTCCCTCTTCAAGCTAGCAGTGCAGCCTCTCCCAATCTTTCTCTTATGCTGATACTCACTCTCCCGCCTGTCTTTCGCTTTTAAGGACCCTGTGTTAACACTGGGCCGGGTCAGGGTCAGTGGCTCACGCCTGTAATCTCAGCATTTTGGGAGGCCAAGGCGGGTGGATAACTTGAGATCAGGAGTTCGAGGCCAGCTTGGCCAATATGGTGAAGCCCCATCTCTACCAAAAATACAAAAATTAGCTGGGTGTGGCGGTGGGCACCTGTAATCCCAGCTACTCGGGAGGTTGATGCATGAGAATCGCTTGAACCCGGGAGGTGGAGGTTGCAGTGAACTGAGATCATGCCACTGCACTCCAGCCTAGGTGACAAGAGTGAGACCCTATCTTTAAAAAAAAACAAAAAAAATTTAAGGTGATATATCCACACATGGGTTTTTTTTTGTTTTTTGGTTTTTGGTTTTTTTTTTGAGACAGGGTCTCACTGTGTTGCCCAGGCTGGAGTGCAGTGGTATGATCAGGGCTTACTGTCACCTAGATCTCCTGGGCTGAAGCACTCCCCCAACTCAGCCTCCCAAGTAGCTGGGACCACAGGCTCAAGCCACCATGCCTGGCTTTTTTTTATTATTATTGTCTAATTTTTGTAGAGACAGGGTCTCACTATGTTGCCCAGGCTGCTCTTGAACTCCAGGGCTCAAGCAATCCTCCTGCCTCATCTTCCCGAAGCGCTGGGATTACAGGTGTGAGCCACCGAGCCCAACTGGAATTCTATTACACAATAAAAAGAAATTTCAAAAACTTCATGGTAAATAAAGCAGCCAGACACAAAAGGCAACACGTGGTATGATTCCATTGATAGACAATTTCCAGACAGGGCAAATCTATGGAATCCGAAAGTGGATCACGGGTTGCCTGGGACTGGGGCAAGGGCAGGGATGAACTGTGGATGGGCTGAAGGAGACGTTCGGAGG